>NW_008673172.1:0-63171 GCF_000695815.1 Acanthisitta chloris
TAAATAATGCTGGAAGCCTTGAACTTTGTGTCTGCCCAACTGAAATATAACCCAAATCACAGAGTGATTTTTGGAAGAAAAAATGGTTTATCTTTGTGCTTGGTTCGGTTTTGCTTCGCTGTACCATTGAACAGGCTCCAATTTGGTTCCTTCATCCTTCAAGTATCACTTTCTTGTCACACTGTGCTGGGAAAAGACTGTATTTTCCACCCTGTGTTATTTTCCACTTTCAAATGTGGAACTTTATCAGATCTCAAAGCACTTGTGAAGCTCATGTGAAGTGTACTGTGAGTGACTGTGGGATTCATTTGTAAGGTATTCAAATGGTGTTTGTGCTTATCATGGAGCTCAATACATCCAATCATACATCTGAATTCAATCATAAATGTGTCTCTGTATTTATCCTTTGCTTAAACGTTGCTTAATTTAACTGTCCTTCAGAAGAGGATGACTATTTGATTAGTCAGAAGAGGATTTGCTCCCACCTTGCTGTTGTAGGGTAAGAATAACTAAGATGACTTGCTTAATACAAGAATTTTAAACATATGGCACTACAAACAGCCCATACTGTTCTGATGTTTAGGAAAAATTCTAATATAATTACTAAGGCATAGTTAATACTTGCTGCAGTGTAACTGTCTGCAGCACTGAATTCCATCACTGTCTTAACATTATGTGCTTCTCAAAATTTAAAACATTCAGCTGCTAAGCAGTATCAGTGTGGCATAAATTTCAACAGGCAATTTTCAACCTGATGATGCTTACATAATTTAATGGGATGGAAATTTTGGAAAAATACAGCTACATGTTCTGCTAAGTACTCCTGTGATATCATGTGAACAGAGAAGTGAAAGATGTTAAAAAACAAGCTGTTATTTCAGAGAAAAATACTGAACATAAGCCTCAATATTTGTGACTCTGACACTATATATGAATCGGTAGTAGGAAATGAGGACTCCCATGGGGAATTCTTTCTGTTGAAAGAGACTAAGAATAAAAGTGGGCTAAAAGAAGTAAGTTTTATTTCCAATTCAACTAGAAAGAAAGGACAAAACTGTGTTAAAGTGAGACTTGGCAGAGTTCTGATCAAAGAAGAATAGGAGGGTATTTTCTGTAATCTTAATGTGAGTTATAACATTAAAGGAAACATGCTGAAAAGCAGGAAAAGAATAATAAAAAAAAGCTTTTGCTAAAGGCTCTGCTTTGAATAGCTAGAAGGAACAAGAAAGTTTAAGAGGTGGGCCCAAGAGTCAAATTTCTGATATTATGGTATCAGGATTTCCAACAGAATCAGCAGAAAATAATAACAATCAAATGTGTTCCCTGGGAAGGAGCCACACTGAGAATAGTCTCTGATACCAGATTACATTCTCCACTGCCTTTGTGCATTTGTACCTGCACAAAGTGGCTATAAAGAGCTAACAGCCGCAGAAGTTAGCAGAGAATTCTGATCTGTTGGCACTGCAACCTGTTTTACACACAAGCATTTTCTTAGAGGCCAAGGCAAATAGCTCTGAAGCACAACTGGGTATACTTCACACTCTGGTTAGTAATATTAACTAGCACAACTAACCCCTCCTTTCTTACTTTTATATGATTGTCTGAACTATTTTCTGTCTTTGAATATCCTCCTGACACTGACAACCTTGGAAGTACAGTTAGTGTCACATACAAGTTGCTTTTGTCCCATTTAAAAAATAAAAATAAGAAGGTCACCTTTGGAGAAAAATGTTTTCTTTTCTATGTTAGAGATGAGGAAACAGACTGAGAAAATACATATATTATAAAGAAACAGTAGACTACATTGTGAAATGGAACAGTTTGCCTTAGTAGGACTTCATTTCAGATAATCTAAAATTTATGAAGAAACAAGAATTTCAGATTTGTTGAAATACAAATTTCTGGCAATATTACATAGGAATACGTGTATAACAATATGTAAAATTTAAAATATGCTAACATAAAGGAACTTTTGATTTATGGCCTTCCTTAAAGAGTGATATTTAGGAGACTATGAAGCAAATGTGATTTCAATGACCCTCAAGCAATATTGAGGAATACAGCCATAAGAGGTTAGTACTTCTGCAAAGCAGTTAAGACTATTGTGATCATTCTGTCTATCCTAGCACAATAAACATGCCCAGAAATGTTCTTTGGCACTGAAGACTGCTGGCACAAAATGGCCAATGCCTGAACAAGCAAACTCTCCCAACCTTGAAAAGAAGGAGCTCCACATGAATTGCCAGCTGGGAATAATCCCTGGAACAGTTCAACTCCTGCACTGTGCTGGGAACTGCTCTGGGCTGTGCTCCTGGGCATGGACTGAAACCACACCAGGAAACATCCTAACTTTTTTAATGGCACAGACAATTATTTTACGATGCCCAGGAAGCTTCCCAGGCTGTGTTTAATTTGCAGTACTATGCTGAAAGATATTTGGTATGGGAAGATGAACTACAGCTGTGCAAGTGACTGGTCTGTATGACTGCTGAACTGACCATTAAACAAATCTGACCCATGGCACCATTCTATATTATATTCCAATGAAATAGAAAAAGTAGAGAAAAAGAAAATTTGATAAGGAGCAAAACCTTTCCACTAAAAAGTTAACCCCATCTGATTCCATTAAAATTATTCCAGTTTTTCTATTAAACCCCACAAATTTCAGAGGTGTGAAAAAGAGGTAAGCTGGGACTTGACACACACAAGAAGGCTTTTTTCATCAAACAATACCATCACTGGGCCCATTCTGGTTTGAGAAAATGCTTTGTTCATTAAACACTTTTGTGCCACTTTCTTTTCTTGCTTTACTCCCATCAGGCTTGCCATGCATACAAAATTCTCAATTATTGAATGCTAATTTCCTAACAGTTTCTTGCAGTCCATGAGTGCAAATTGGCTTGTCAAATTAAGAGCAAGCAGCTTGGGAAGGATTTGAAGAAGCTGGTGTGGAGCAATTTTCTGCTCAATAAGGTGTAGATCAAGGTATTGTATTGCTCCTATCAGTAATGTATCAGGGCTGACAAACTTACACATTCATTCCTGATCCATTTGTTGCACTTGATTAGAAAGATCAATTGCTGTCTCAACTCAACTTTTAAAACAGAAGAAAAATACACTGCACCTTAATCAGAGCAAAGTCTAACAAAAGGCCATAATTTCTAATTCTCAGGTTTGCAATATAATTTCCTCATAATTGGCAAAGAAACAGTATAGAGGTTAGAAAAACAGTACTGACAAAACTTTTCATTTATCACAGGGTAAATTTGACCTAATTTAACAATCTGATTGTGAAGATCCAGGTCTTAGGACTCAGCCATGTTTTCACATAAATCCACTCCAGCATAAGGAACTGCTGTAATGGAACACAGACAGGCAAACTCAGCCTGTTTGCTTTGCCTGAAGCAGCAGTAGGATCAGCAAATTCATGAAGTAAGACACATTGACAGAACAGAATGTATTTTATTGAATGCACTATATTTGAAACCTCTAGCCCTTCTGAAACATTTAAAATGAGATTTTCCTTGTCATTTGTATATGAAACTATTAAATTGATTGGATTATATATGCTCCCTCTGGTGGTTTCCTTAATCCATACAAATGCCTCATCTGTTTTTTCAGTTTGTAATTCAATGGCTAAGATACTGTGGCCAATTTTGTGATCGTGCACTACTGTCACTTAAATAGTGTTTGGAGAAAAAAAGTCTGAATATAAATCAGTGAGTCTTCCTCTCATTTTTAAATCGGAACTGAACTATGAAATACCTCTAAAGCAATCAAAGAAAGATAATTAAAACCTCAACTAGTTAAAATGAGGAAGTCTTTAAAAGTGAGCATTTTGAATCAACCTAGTGGCCTTCTATGCTGGAGTGATAACATTGGTGGCAAGGGAAGGTCTATGGATGTCACCTGTCTGGAATTCTGTAAGACCTCTGAAACAGTCCCCATAGCATCCTTCACTCCACATTGGAGAGATGTACATTGGGTGGGTGGTTTATACAATGAGGAATTTGTTAGATATTTGTATCTGTAATGGTCCAAGGATCAATGTCACGATGGACATCGGTGACGAGTGGTGACCCTCAGGGGTCATTATTAGGACAAGTGCTGTTTAATATCTTCATCAATGACACTGACAGTGGGGCTGGGTGGATTGAGTGCACCCTCAGCAAGTTCACAGGTGACACCAAGCTGAATGTTGTGGTTTGCCACATCACTGCCCTTCCCTGCTCTCTGGTGAAATCTACAACTTTCATTGTGTTGTCAAAGAAAAGATGGGGGAAATGTAGACGCTAAACAGTAAGCAATGTGTGGAGCAGGATCCTCTGTGTTTCTTCTTTGGATTTAAATATTTTCTTTTGTAAATCAGGAGGTTTATGTAGTCAGATAGAAAGATATTTATTTTTGTGTGCTTTTGTTTGTGATTCTGCATGGATGGTGCTTTGCTCAGCTGATAAATATTTGATATTATATAAGACTGCTACTTATACTACAATATTGAGTCAACATAGTTTTTATGAAAATAGGTCTTGTCATCTGGGACATACAGAACAACAAACAAAAACCCCTAACCCTTTTCTTTTTCCTGATATTAAAAGTTTCCAGACATAAACTCATATTTGAAAGTTAACATGTTTCCAATTTCCTTCTAAAGGAAGAATAAACAAACAAAACAGTTCAAACTTGCCTAGAAGTTCAGAAGACAAGTAATAGGCATTCATTTTTTATCTCAATAACCATAAAGGGACCATGGAAAACTGTCAGTTTATATTTCAACTGTAACATTTTTTAAAAAAACTGCAGGTGCCTAAAGATTCACTCTTCCCTGCTCTCCAGCTAATCAGCATGGTATGCAAAAACACTTGTTTCTTTATTACCTGCTCAGATAGTGAATATCATAATAAAATATTTGAAGTATCAAAACTCACGGTACATTATTGCCACTATTACCAGACACATTTCTGGCTTTACACTTTGCTCAGAATACATTCCACAAACCCCAAACATAACCTTTTCATGTACACAACTAATGCTGTTGTTGGCCCATGGGATTAAGTATTGAAATGAAATGTATCACAAATGGGATTATTAAATTTTATTTTTTTTAGCTCAGGATTGCTCTAAGAGTATAAGAAGCTTTGGGAGCTGTGCACACCCACATGGGCAGGATGACTCTGCCTAGAGTGCAGGGAGTGTCCTGGCTCATCACTACACATAGAAAGTCTAGGAATTTGTACAGTGTTTCAGGGCACTTTTCAAACTGGGGGTTTGCACTCTGTGGGTCAATACCACAAACCTGTATGATTTCAAACCAGATTATTCAATGCATACTCTGGAACACAGTGACTCTTAAGGATAAGAGTGCCTTTAAACACTTAACATGAGCAAGATCTTCTTGTGAACTGGGACTCACAAAGCCAAATCTCACTTGCCTTGTAGATCCAGGAAACCCCCAGCAGGGCTGCCTGGACAGCACTGCCAGGAGCTAACCCCCTGTCTCCAGACAGCCAGTGCTGAGGGGAGCAGAGCTGAGCTGAGCTGAAGTTTCAGTGCTCAGGCTTAAGCACCTCCACAACCAGTGGGCCATTCTTCAGAGGGGAGTTGTTTTGGTGAAGAGATCCTTTTAGTACTGCCCTCCTATTCTGCATAACTTCCCTTGAAAGCCTAAGTGCATCTGCCTGCAAAACACCCTTCTGGATCTAGCTGTTAGGATTTTGGGTGCTCTTGGCATACAGCAGTGAGTTCTGAGGATTAAAAATTTGAATTTATGTATCAACAGTAATAGCTGAATAAAACTATTATCTAAACTGTTTGCAGCTCTTTGCCTTAGCACTCCAGTTCCCTGTCTTCAGTGATGGCTTGATGATACTACACTAAAACTGAGTGATCTTGTGAGGATCAGGAGATGCTTTTGTCCTGTATTAATGAAGTATGAGATATTCAAAACCTGAGTTCCCAGATACACAGACTGCAAGAGTGTGTTCTTTGCTTATTTCTGAACACTCTGAAATATGAGTTTCATTTCAATGCCCAAATCTGAGACTTTCCTGAAGTTCAGCAAAATAAAACCATGAATATCTAGAGAATCTTTACTTATTGGACAATTAACTTCAAATATTTCTGAGGGAACTCAGTATTTCAGTATATGCAAGCAAATTCTACAAATTGACCCTATCATATAACAGCAAGGTTGTCTTAAAGCCTCCAAAAACTTTCCTAGAAAATGACATCTATAACATGCAAACTATACCAAGTGCCTGGAGCATATAAACATTTTCAGAAGGATAAAAAGATGATATAAACAAATCTAACAGTAATGAATTCGCCCAATTTTTACACATCAGGAAGTCAGAGATAATGAAGAGCAAATGAGCCAAGTTTCAGCCACAGGTGACTACTATGGGACAGACACTAAAGTGTTTCTGTCATTTTTTAGACATAGATCCTTGTGTTGGAGAATGTTATCTTACACATTTATAGTTAATCTCTTTTTGAACAATTTTACTTATGAAACAGTTATGAAATATACATAGTTCTATAAAACATTAGCTCCTAGGGGGATCCTCCATCTGCTGATGCCAAAAGAAAGTGATATGCCTTTGCTTCAGTCATGATAAAATTGTATGACACACATCATATTGGATTTCAGAGTGGGTAGTTTGATGACCCCTTATGAAAAGGCTAACTGTGATTTAAGGTTGTAAAGAGTGCAAGAATGGAGGATTTTGCCCAGAATCATGACCAGATGAACCTGCCCCTCCAACCATTGCAGGGTTTGCACAGCAGCTGGGCTGAAGGGACATTTCTGAAACAATCCCCTCCTGTAGAATAAAGCCATTTTCACTGCAACACAGATTACCCACATGGGGGAGTACAGTTATTTGGCAGTGGTTCTGCTGGTCAATTTTCCATGTGCAGTTACAGGTCTTCTATAAAGTTTTTTACCAAAAACTGTACTTTGTTGTGTGAATGATTTAATACGTAGATTAAATTTTATGCAAGAAAAAAATCCCAATAAAATGGTGTTCCTGGTAGTAATGCTACTCTGGCTAAATGGGGAAATAAGCTCCTGAGAAAAACATATTTGTAGAATTGGTATAGAGTTTTGTTTCCCAATGGATATGTATTTACTTGCTACCCACATGAAGGTCTGTCTGCTCTGGGACATCTCACTTTAGAGCACCAAAGTCCTAGTGTGGCACCACAGAAGGAGCATCACTGAGTGTTCCAGCCATGTCTGACCTTCATTACTGCGTGACAGCAGCCTCAGCAGCAAACAGGCATTCACCCTCTGCAGAAATCAGAGTGCTAGATCAGTCAGTAGATTATTGCTAAACTGAAAACAAGTCACTGTCAGCTCAAAGCCTTCTTCAGGCTTTAGCATCAAAGGCTAATTGGCTTGCCCACCCTGGTCTTGCCTACAGTAAGAGAGAGAGCTTTTGGTTCCTCACTTTCTGGACCACTGTTTCCAGTCAGCTTTGCAACTGAGAAATATTTTTCCAGGCATTACTCCTAAGTATTATTCCTACTTCAAAAACCCCTATGAGCACTCATTTGAAAGTGAACTGTAAATTTTTAATTTTCTTTGTACTCTAGGCACTTCACAAATGTCTAAGTTGATGTTTCATGTAATGCTTTGCCCTCGTTTTTTCAAGATTTTATTCTACTGTAGCAGAGCAATGTATATCATAATAGGAGATAAAAGTCTCCATTGATTTACAAAGCTTGTGACTGAAGAGCAGTGACACACAGAAAACGATGGAGCGCTGTGATGAAGGAATTCACAGTTCTCAATCCTTTGTGATTTTTAACCAGGACATTAGATTTTCTTGTTGAGCAATTGCTTCTTTATCACATGCAAAAAGAACATTTTAACACAGAAAATTTATTTTTGAGGGGAACAAAGTCACAATGTGGTACTGAAATACATGATTCTGAATACTCTCCTGTAACCCAGCATCTCCACTGAGAATGGAATGAGATTTTTATTTTGTATCTCCCTAACATGAATATACATGCTGAGGAACAGCAAGGTAAAAGAAGAGAGGCACTAGACTAGAAGACCAGAGAGAGTATCCAGAACTGGTAGGGAGCAGAAAATTTCCAAAGCTGAGACAGGAATGAGCCCTCATCACAGTGATCCTGCAATGTAACTAAATAAATGTTCAATCTTCACAGTTTGGAAAGCAAGTTCCCTCTTTTCAAGAAATATGTATCCACTTATTATTTCAGATCTGTTTCTCTGTACAGCTGAAATAGTTGAAAGAAACTGCTCGTTTCAGAAGTTGTAGGAAAGTGGCCAAGAAAGGTAATGAGGCCTGAGGCAGATACCACCACCAAAGCCAAGTTTCTGGAGAAAATAACAAGTTAAAATATAAGGTGTAATATCTTGTATAAGATTAAGATGTTCTGGAGACTGGACCACAGCCTCAGCGGACAAGTTCCAGATGAATAAAGACACAAAAAACCCGGTCTGATCTCACAGCTGGCCCTGCTTTGAGCAGGAGGTTAGTCTAGATGACCTTTAGAAAATCCTCCCATTCAGAACTATTTTATGACATTACACACAATTCTCCATTTGCTAAAACCTGACTGAATATTCTTCATCTTAACACATGCAAATTGGATGGTTCCCATTCAGAATTTTTTTATGACATACACACAATTCTCCATTTGCTAAAATCTGACTGAATATTGTTCATCTTAACACATGCAAATTGGATGGTATGACTCTTCTTAAACTACTGAAATTCCCACGTAGAGGCATATTCTTAGTTTGTTTTTCTGGAATCATCCTTTTTTTTTAAGGAATCCTCCCCAGTTCCTGCTTTAGCTGGTAGTCAAAAAATGTCCAAAGACAGCCTGTATGAAATGATGATCATTGACTGTCTGTAATGGGCCAACTGGTAACAATAAAACTGTCCAGTCTATCTGCTGTAGCTTGTCAAAGGCATGACCACGTTGCAGTGTGGAGCCAGACAGTTTTGGGAAACAGTGCAGGACTGCCTCACAAGTAGGTTCATCTTTGATTGCAGTGTGATCTTCACAGGCAAAACAAAAAGCAAGCTTTTCTTCATTCAAAATTTAATAGAACAGAAATAGATGTGTTAAGACTGGGTATTTTTTCGGCAGTAAATCATACCTTGCCAGTTGTGAGGTGGTGGCCACAAATTCCCCTAAATACATGGAAGGAAACACAGTGCAACTACATGCCTGGTGTTACTCCTGGTAAAGGTGAAGGATAAAACTTAGCTCTTCAAAGTGAATTTGTGCCTCAGTAAGCGAAACAGATTTTCCAGCAATACCATAGCTCAGGAAACTCAGTTCTTCAGAAACTACAGAAAACCACTAAGGATTTCAAGGTTTGCCTGTTCCTCATAAGAGGCCTGAACTTTACAGTGTAATTGAGAACGTTGGCCACAAAGCAACTGACCTTGCTCAACCCAAAGCTAACAGAAACTCAGTGCTATGACATTTTTTGATAGAAGGAGAATCAAGCAATGCTGAAAGCAAAGAATCAGCTACAGCAACCAAGAACTCTTCATGCTTGCTTGGAACAGTTTTCTAGAAGTATTCTTATTCTTGAAGATGTTTGATATGTTATCTGTTACTTGACTTCACTTTGCTCTAATTCCACTAAAAAGTTTTTGCAAGACCAATGGGGAACAGAGCTACTTTTCAAGTGACTTACTACCAGAGAGATCAATGGGGAACAGATCTACTTTTCAAGTGACTTACTACCAGAGTTGAAACTTAAGAAAACATTATAAAAGTGACCCCAGGTTCCTAATTCTACACCATGTTCATCAGCCATTTATCAGTTCTTCAACATGGTGTCAAATTATTGCACTATTTTAGAATGTGAATAGCCTTTTCTCATTTTGTTATGCATCCATTTTTACATAATTTCTGAACCTAAACACTAGGTTTGAAAAGCACAACAATAAATATCAATTATGATACCGTATTTTGTTTAAGAGAACCAGTCTTAAATAAATTCTTGCTAAGAAGGCAAATGAAGGTCAGCGAGTGAAGAACTTTTTGAAAGCTACAGCTGCAGAGTTTCCATTTTGTTGGCTGTGCTCCAGCTGTTCCACAGAGTCTAAACCATTCCTATGGACCTGACTCTCCTCATCAATGGGGCAGTGAGAAGCTGAGGAGACCCAACCAATGTATCCAACTAAGTATAATGACAGGTTACAAGAGAAGATCATAGAATCAACTGGGTTGGAAGAGACCTCAAAGATCACTGAGTCCAACCCTACTGTGGTTACTAGACCATGGCACTAAGTGCCACATCCAGTCTCATCTCTGACTCTTTAGATGTGTTGGTCTCCCTACTGTTAAGAGAACAAATATGTCTTTATAGTTACATTTCTACCCTGCATCTCCATGTGGTTAAATTATTTTTAATGAAGCCAGGTATATAGGGGGAAAATATGGATTTTATTATGATTTTTGCTAGCTATTCTTCAAAAGTATTTAAAAGTATGACTGATGAAATAGGAACAAGAGCTTAACTCCTGAAACAACTGACTATTCTCACCTAACTGCTCAAGTGAAATGGGACAGTGATGTGTTGCCAGTGATAGCAATTGAGGTTTCTGTTCATGTGAATGCATATATGTGACCCAAATGTAACAACTTATAATGCTGAATAACCTATAGGCAATGTTTATGGATATCCTTAGAGCACAGCTGCATAACCAACCAAACAAAACCCCAAAAACCCCCAACCCCAAACAACAACAAAACCTAGCAAACCAAAAAACCCAAACTCCTTTACCTTTGGAGTTTATTGCACCAGCTGCAGTTGAAACCAATCTGGGCAGTGACACAGGGACCACAGCTGGTAAACTGGAGACAAGCTGGGATGTAGATAAACAAATACAAATTATCACATTAGTCTCACAAACAGTTCACATAGAAAGAACAAAAGAAAAATACATCTTCTGACAATATATGTTTAGGGACTCAAGAGGTTCACACATGTCCAAGTAAGACCCTGAACCCAGGCTGTTACAATGCATTGCAGAGCTATTGCACAAATCTGTCAGATTACATTTCTAAATGTATTGCCACTTCCACATTTGTTCATTTAACTTCAGTGCTAAAATGTTATCTTTTTTTCACTCAATATTAAGTATTTCCTTAAATCTCTTTGTTCCCTGGCTCCTGTTTCTTGGTGGTGGTAACATTCTGACATAAGCAGATAATAAGACTGGCATGAAAGTGTGCAAGAACTATAAATGGATTAAAAAAAAAAGACAAATAGATGTTTCTATTCCTTTCACAGTAGTACAGCTGGTATTTTAAACCCAGAGATTTCTAAACAATGTAGTTTTACCTTGGACAAAAGAGGCAGATAAACTGCAAAATACGTTTGCGGATATTCCTTTGTGATATGATGCACAGTACACAGCAGAATTTATGTTTGTCTTGCAAGCATGAAAACTGTTCCCTTTTTTTTCTTGAAGAAACAAATTTAAAGGCAATATAATCATTCTTCTGAAAAAATGATTTGGCACAAATTTCATTCAAAACCTACTGGGAACTATATACCTATAAACTAACTGGATATACATGAGGATGTAGTGGGTAATGCATCATCCATAAGGGAATCTGAGAGAGGATAAATGAATCTGTTCATGCTTCTAAGTCCACAGATGAAACAATATATTTAAACAAAATATTTAAAACTGCATACACGTTGCTGGGAGGGAGAGGGAAGGGCTTCCTAGATCTGGCTCCTGCTTATGTTATGCTTTACTTACTTGGAAGAGGTATCATTTCAACAGCTGAGAGATTGGTAATCTTTGACATCTGTAGCTCCACCCTGTGGTATTCATAAATTGTTCTTCTACGGACATCTATCAGGAAAGAAAAAAGTAAAAATTACTAATTTGCAATCTGTATATTGTGAAAAATAGTGGATGTAATGACTGCACACTGTTACTTAGGTGCACACATGCTACCAATTTTCCTCAAGAATATATTTTTAACTTTAGATATCATGAAAGAATATGTAAAGATTGAGAGTTTTTCACTGGAGAAACTCTCAGAGCTGACAGAACAGGTACCTATTCCAGGCAAAGAATTATGCAATGCTGAGTGTGATTTCAAGCATCTTAGTCACTGATTTAGGCAGAAATTCTAGAGAGTACACTGTCAGATATATCAGGGTGTATTACAGATGCTTGCTTTCCTAAGACATTTCTCAGCTTACAGACTTGAGAGAAATGCTTTATATGCTCACTTTGTCAGTTCTTGCCAACACGTGCAAACAAAACCCATTTCATTGCTTAATCAAATTTGTTAGCTACAAGCTGGCTCACATCTAAATGCACTAGAATATTTTTTCCTATTATAACATTGTAGTAAAGAAGACAAGTCTTCCTAAACAGATAGTGTTATGCATAATCTTTGCACAAGCTGACTGCACCTGAGTTTCTCAAAGCAGAAATTCAATATAGTCAATGCAGGGTTCTCATGGGCTTTGAACTCACAGGTGACTGTAAGCCCCAAGCACAAGATAAATGTGAAAAAATCACATATCGTTTCCCAGATCAATATCCTAGCATCAGTTCTGAATATTCCAGATTTTCAGTGCAGAGTTGCAATGCAGACTGACGAGCTCACGTATCTTCAGATTAAAAGTATATTCTATATACCACCAATCTGACACAATAATGACAATTTTCTGGTGCATTTGATTCAAATTGTGTCCTTTTTGAAGGTCTCCTAAACTAATTGAAATCAAAGCTAAATACAATCACTGACCCTGTGGAAGCAAACCAGAGAGGAATAAAGGCTTACATACAAAGGATTAACAGGTTGCTCTGGTCACTGTCTACATGCAAGAGAAGAAAAGGGACTTCTAGACTACCACAAACTCAGGTAGCCTTTTGTGCTACCAGTCCTGTATGGATTAGGGCACACCTTGCTGCTTGGGGAAGAAGTTTCTCTGCCCACTCTTATGACATTAGCTCCCATGCAGTGTCCAGCTTTCAGACAAGAATTTCTCCAAATCAGCACCTTTTCCAAGCACTTCCTCTTGCAATTTATTCGGAGTTTTACTATGACTTGACCCCTCATGATAGCAGATTTCTCACTCAGTGTGAAATTAACCTATAACTGGCCTAGTTTTATGTTTTACCTACAAAATCATTCTGACTAGTTAAAAGACCAGATTGAAGACATGAACATGTGCCAAAGTTTACCCCAATAAATGCCTTAGTGATGTCTTGCAAGCTCACTGGATGGGAAGTGCTTTCAAACCAAAGATAATCGTGTGCTGGGGTAGGGAGAATCTCTTGCCAGCAGCAGGAGGTTTATGCTCACAGGATGGTCAGTCACATGAAAGCACCCACCAATTCAGAGTGATCAGAAAAATGGCTTTGAAATGAGCTCCTGCCAATGCTGAAGGCTGCAATTTGTTTCCACAGAAATCTTTATCCTTCTGTCCAATAAATAAGCAAGTGAATACACACATTCAAATGGTGAGTGCTGACACTTTAATTGAACTCCATCCCATCAGTAGTGGTACAGACTGGTATGCTATAATCCTATTAATACTGAATCTTTCCTAACAGACTCCTCACAGGGCTTACAAGAAATAAGGAGCTTCTGGCTTTGCAAAACCTCAGTAAGAATCAGTGACTCAGGGCACAGGCACTTTTACCTCAGTGCATGAAATTTCTGAAAAACACTGCTTTTAAGAGTATTAAGTGTGTTATAAAAAAAAATCAAATTCTAATCATGCATATTTCAGCATGACTGTTGATCCCATTAAATCTCACTCCCTGGCAGACTCGAGTTTGATGGTTTTCTTCAGAAAGGTGGTTGTGCCAAGCACAGGTGGTGAGTTTGCACAGGAGGAATCTAGCTGCTGTAAGAAGCACAGAGAGGTATTTCCATAGCCACCTTCTAACAGCTTTGTATATACTTGCAGGTAGGTGGTTAGAAATGTGAGCATTCAAATTTACCTGCCTGGCCAGGCTGTAAAAACATGCAGGTACAGATCCTTTTGAAAGTCTGACTTAAACACACCATGTTTAGCTCCTCAAAATGCACTTTTCTCTCACTATTTAGAGTTCTGAGTCTGTATTCCCCTAACAAAACAAGCTAAAAATGCTAAACTCAACAGGCTAACCAGCAAAATGAATACTCTCCCCTCTCCCTCGATGCTTTTCCCCTCAACCTCTTCACACAATCCTGTTGCAACTCAGGGCACACATTGCCTTTCACTCAGGTGGAACTTGTTCTTTGTCTTATGCTATTTAGCTCTTTCACAAACAAGTACAAGTGCAGAATCACAAAGAGCTTATGAGCCCACGTACCTCAGTACACACCCCAACGACACAAGAACTAGGGAAAAAATTTGATGCAGAAACAGCTAAATATTTATGTATCATGTGCAGGTATTTTGCTGTAAAGATTTGTTACATCAAGTCTAGCAGGGAAGGGAGGAAAGGAAAAGGACTTTTTGCATGTATTTATATTTTAAAGTACCATTCCTAGTTCTGAATTTCAGAAAATATGTATCTATTCTCCTAGTCATGAAAATATTTTACATTTCTGTAAGTGTGAATTTCTCAGATATGCTTTTTAACTGAATCGTACAACTTGCAATATATTTTTCAATAACAGATTGGGGATTTTTTTTTTTTTTTTGTTTTGTTTCTTCTTTTTTACATTTGGTTTAATTTATAGCATGGCTCAAATTGTTCTTTGGTTTGTTTCTGTGGCATGTACATGTGCTGTCTTAGAACACAAGGTGACCAAAGGTACAGTCCCAGCTGAAAAACCTGAAAAAAACCCCAGCTACGTGAGGTAAGAACATTCCTCAGTGACCCAGAGAGATAACGTGGTGGGTCAGAAGGCCAACTGAAAGAATCCTTTCAAGGGATTAAGCAAGGGATCAGTAAATTGTAGATGTGGAAGATTCTGGTGTGACAAAACATTTTATAGATTAAGCAAGGGATCAGTAAATTGTTGATGTGCAAGATTCTGGTGTGACAAAACATTTTATCACATTATAATGGCATATAAGAATTCTATGGAACAGAACTGCTAGAGTTGACTTAATGTACTAGACAGGGAGAGTGCTCTGGAGATGGAGCAGGGCCAGGAGAGCACCAATTACTTCTTAACATATCTGGAGGGTCAATAGCTTGTAACAAACCATTCCAAATATGTGCCTGACAGATGCAGAATCCCTCTGTATCTTTTCTGTTACATGAACATTTTCCTCAAACACCATTCCTCAGCTAAAACCTGCAATGCAGTGAAATATGAAAACACCAGAGAAGTCATTTTGAGTTTTTAAATACTGTGTTCACACCAATAAAAGCCTTGGTCATTGAAAGATTTCTAGGGAATTGGGATTGGCCATATACACAGCAAAAACTGCTAAACCAGGCCATATGTGTTCACACAGCCACACTTCCACTTTTAAGCCTTGCTGATAGAGGAAACACAAATGGTAAGAAGGCACATTTGATGATGCAGAAGTCAACTTGAAGTAAACAATTTATGATACATATCCAGCTTACACTGCAAGCAATTTGTGAAAAATAAAATGCATACAGAGGGGTGGGCAGAGCTGCTGTGCTATGCAGCCACTGACTTTGCTTGACAGGGACCTTGATCAGCATCTCCAGCTGAATAAAACCTTCAGGCAAGTATATATTTTGCCAGCCTGGTATGTCTGGTTGCCATCATGAAAAAAAGGTAAGGCAATCAGAATGTCAAAGCAATCTGTCCTTTGTTTTTAACAGCTTCGTATTGCTAAACTTATCAATATTAACTAATTAATTTTGGGACTGTAATCCAACAACTACCACAACTGCTCTTGATCGCTGACTATGACACATCTGAATCTAAATAAAAATTAAGATTCCCTAATTGTATTAATTTTATCATTCTCTTAAAAGTTAGCTAAAAATGCTTTTAAACCTGTAAACTGCACTCCAAAGACATATAATCTGTGAAGAAGTAGGCTCAGAAAATACCTTCTTTATGAGCAATATAGAAAAACAGTTCTGCCCCAAACCTCTATTGCCTAACACGTCATTTACTGTGAAACTCTCTACATCCTTTCATATCTACCCCAATTCCTGATCCAGCTGAGCAGCTCTTAGTGCAGGACCTAGATGGGAAAAACTTGCTTTATTCCCTTAACCCACCACACTCCAAACTGCCTCATCCTGAGGCTGGTCTGTGGACAGTTCTGAGAACATTTTAAACTTTGAACACCTTGTACCAGTCCCTGAAGTGCTGTTATACCACCAAAGATCAGCAGCATGCCCATTTCTTTCCTTCACTGCTTCCAAATCTGAGATCTCGTGCAAGGAACCAGCTGCTCAGCTAAGCCTTTTCAGATCAAGAGACAATTATGCAGGGCTGGAGGAGCTGGTACTCTGTGGGATTAGTTACACTAGTGAAAAGCAGGAATAAATACTGTGAATTTAGAGTGGTAACTTTGAGGCTCACTTTGCACAGAGGTAAAGCACAACATTGCCAGTAAGGCAGCAGCAAATTAAACTTTGCAATTTCCCAAGTGGTGCTGCACCTTACTATAATAAATGTCACAACAAAAATGGCTAGTTGTCTTTTACCCTTCAGGAAGTTAATGCTAAGGTTCTTTCAGGAGCCTCACTGCTGTAAACAAACTGGAGAGACATCTTCAGCAAACAGTTATAACATGCAGAGTTGTCAATTATATGCTTGAGTTATGCTACACATTGAGTGACATTAATTGCACTGAAACTGGAATATTCCTAACACATAGCTCAGCTATAGTTTCATTTCTGTACACAGCATCGTCGAATAACTTCAGGGTGATTAAACATTGAGTTGTCAAGGTATGGATTTCCTAAAAGTGCTGTACCTAAAACTGTAGAGGGCAAGATCACAGAGAAGTGTGTCTCATTGTGGAGAAAAAGCTACGAGACATTATTTCTAAGTGCAAGACTTGTAATTCACTGTGTAGATCCCCTGAATCTGACACTCATTTTACCAGTGTGTTTCATGCTTTTGTGGAAAACAAAGCACAGTTTGGTAAGGCCCACTGGTGGGGTCATTTATTGCTAAAATACAAAAGTGAGTTGCAGAAAATGCTTTTTCATTTCTTCTTCTTGCACAACAAAGAGCTAATTGAAAGACAATAGGGAAGAGAGCACTGAAACAAATGAGAGAAATGTAGGCACTGTGAAGGAAAGGAAAAATAGTGGGGAAGATGGCCATGGAATTAGAGAGGACTTGGGAGTCCACAGAAGGGAGAGCAAAGGACACCACAGGTTGCTGGAAGAAGAGTAAGAACAAAATGTCAAAGATGGTTGAGAAAAAAAACGAGAAATGAAAGGGAATAGGGAAGAGAAGGTGGCTGCAATGGGAATGGGACAAGGCTCCTGAAATAGTGAATGTGTTGGAAAAAGGATGGTTGAGAAAAAAAAACGAGAAATGAAAGGGAACAGGGAAGAGAAGGTGATTGCAATGGGAATGGGACAAGGTTCCTGAAATAGTGAATGTGTTGGAAAAATGCGAGGAGAGAAGACAGACATATGCATACCTATATCTATATATAAAATATAAAATAGTGGCCAAGCGAGGAGAGAAGACAGGCACATGCATACCTATACCTATATATAAAATATAAAATAGTGGCCAATCTGCATCAATATAAGAGTGTCACATATAGGCTTGAAAATAAAGACATTGTCTATATTCAAGCAGTTGTGCCAGATCAAGGAAAAAAATGAAACAGAAAACAGGCAGAAAGCTGCCTGCCAAAAATCTCCTGTCTCCATACACTAACTCTTAAAAGGTAAGGCAAAAAAATGTAGGTGCCTTATTCTTTTAGGGGCAGATGAAAGGGGTATTACTGCAAAGCCTTTATGTGTAGGAATATATTAACTAAAATAGGTATGAAATACTCAAGGTCCTCCATTAAAAAAAGGTCAGGAAATCCTTCCTTTTTGCTCTTGTCACTTTAAGAGGATCCTTTTCAGCACTCATTAAAATGCAATTTTGAAATTAAATGGCTGATCAAAAAGCATGTTTTTTTCTCCTCAGAGTGAAATAGGTTTGCCTGGCTTTAGAACTCACCTTTCAGAAGTATTAAAGAAGCTATTACCAATGTTTCAGACAGTACATCAGAAAAACATTTGATAAATAGTTATAAATCTTCTGAAATTACTTCAGCAAAACTAGGAGTGTTATACTGAAATTTTAGTAGGCTGAGCATTCAGAAGACATGAAAGACATTCAGCATTTTTGAAAACTGAGAGGATGTTTTTGTTCAAATAGGCTTGTGTTGCACTTGTGTCTCTTTTCAAATACACAATACATACAAAAATAACTGTCAAAGCTCAAACATGAAGCAGTAGAGTTTGGGATTTTTTTGCATCTGCTTTTTTGGCTTTTTTGTTGCTGTTTGTTGGTTTTTGGTTTTTTTATAACTAGCCATGAACATAAAGGGAGACTGGGTTCTTTTGGTGGAAAAATCTTTGCTGAAGTGGTAAGCTAGAAGTAGTAGCTATATTTCTTTGCCTTCTTTTGGGACAAACAAACAGCAATTTGTATTTTTCCTTGTCTTAAGGAGCTACCAAATAAAGCAAAACAACAATTCTATTATATCACTTTTTCAGTAATTGCCCAGAGCCATGGTTGATTTAACACCTCTGAAAAAATGAGAATCCAAGAACATGCATATTTTAAGAGCAGCTGATACTACAGGCTAACATTATTTACCAGTTCTATCAGGGTGCTATTATATTGCCTGTATGGATCAGTATAGACCTGTTTCACTGAAAACAGAATTCAGCTTCAGGAAAATAGACTGTGAAATGATGGTTTCCTTGATTAATATGAGCTCTAGTGTAAGCTACAAACTAGCAAAAATAATCATGAATCATTACCATACCCAGAACCAGAACTTAGGGAGAAAAGCAATGCATTGCAAGCAGTAATACATTAAAAGTGCTATCCAAACTGTTGCAGCAGTGGCACGTTTTATACTCTTTACCCACATTATATTCTCACTTCACTTAGCAGAAAGTGCCATCTGACAAAAAAAACCCCAACTTTACAGGCATCCTAAAACCAGACAACCAGTAAGTAATTCTGTATTCATCAAACCCAACATGTTCTAGTGGTAATAAAGCAAGGTGCATGTCTGAAATGCTGTTACAGAAACACCCAGTCTAGAATAAAGACTCAGGTATATCATATATTTTCCATATAAAATATGTAAATCTAAAATAAGTCCTTTGTTGCTGTTTGATTATGGAGGTCTGATGCCAAAAGATCTGCATGCTGCTTGCATCTCTGACATTGAATTTCTCTGTGACTATTCTCAAAACCATTTGCACAAGTCAATCAACCTAATTTCCACCTGAATCCATTTTTTTGGAGCTCTTACAAGCTGAAGACTGACATAAATATTCAGAATATTCAGTTGCAAACATCACTCACATTGCTGAAATCAGTTGCCTAGATTCATTAGTTCTTAAACACTCAAAAGCAATCCATGTGACCATAGGAACATTACGACTACCTATCATACTTCATAAACAAATTTCTGATCTCTTAAGTGAAATCTGGGCATGCCAACCTTTTTCACACTACTCTGAGCTCACAACAAGTAACAGATGGTACTGTAATTTCCCATATTCCCTGTGGAGGACATGTAAGACATACGATTAAGCTACCTCCTATCAAAGACTGATTCTATGTTTCTATGTGATGAGGGGATGGGATGAGCTGAGAGGCAGCAGCACTTGTGACTTCACTGTCAGCCCCATTTGCAGCCTCTCTTAAAGATGGGCTGGATTGGGTCAGTTCTCATGAGCTCCATCTGTGCCACAGCTCTATCAGCATTCACTTCAGGACAATATGCCTGAACTCAGCCCTAGGAGGTTGGTTGAAGCACAGCCCCTTCTATCCATGCCATGCTATTAGGGGATTGTCAAAAACTGAACTTGGTAAATTTTCTCCAAATACGTAAATAAAACCAGCAGACTTGGAAATTATGTATTATCTAATGGCTAAACAGCCTCAAAGTGTTCTGCACACAGTATGTCTAAACAAAGCACTGAGGAAATGACACTTGATTTCCTGCTATTCAGTTTCAGTTGAGCCATACAAAGCAAAATTAAAGCCAGAGAGAACTAAATGTCACCTGCAATACTGTTGCTGTGACTATGAGCCCAAGATCTTATCTAATAACTATATCTCCTCTTCTTTCCTCTCACTAAAATGTATATAGGAACTTGAAGTTCAGAATGTAAAATATCAAGAATTAACAATCTGGATATTTTTGGATACAGCTGTTTTTTTCTGAACAGACTGCTTCTTCCTTACTATGGATATGGAGAGTTATTCCCAATAAAGTATCTTATGGAATACCAAATTGTGCTGCTTGACAGTTTAATTTGACATTATTTGACTGGCCATTTACTTTTATTTACTTAATTTATCAGCTCAAAAGAAACAATGACAGGAAAAAGCCATATTGGGAATTATCAAGCAAATAAAATTACACTTGAATTAACAAGCTGAAATTAGCTAAGTGATTTGTTGTGCAGCTAATCATCCTTGATGAAATCAGCTTATACTAATTTCTCAGCCTCTAAATCATTAGCACCACTACAATTCTACATACTGGGAATTTGCTGGATCCTGTGCACGACCACAAATGCATCTGAAAGTCCTACTTTCACTGGATGGTTGGTTGAACTGATCTGTGTCACTGCCACAGGAATCTGTAAGACAAAATAGAAAGATATGCATGAAATATTGAACTTTGATAAGAATTACGATAGCAATGATGGGATTTAATTTGTGTTTTATCCCAGTTTGCTTTACTTCTTATGGAACAGTGTTCACATCAACACTTAGAGGTAAAAAAAAAATTAATGAAAAAGAAGAAAAAGGGTAAAAATTTCCAGTAATTTATTTCCCTCAGTGGAAGAAAAAGTGGGATGACGTGCTAGTAAAACACAAACAAGATGAGGCAATACCTCTTGTCTACTATAAAACACACAAACTCTGAAAGTTCATCTAGAAATGAGCATTTTAAAAACTTTGGGCTTAGTTAACTTGCACTGAAAACTGTGTGAAGAGCTATCTGTAGAGAATCTGGACCAGTGATATTAATATTTAATATGCCTTGAAATAGCAGAAAAACTACGGAAAATTTCAGATACTCACTTGCCCATAACTAGAAGAAGAAATAAAAAGATATAGATAGTCATAGACCAGTCCAGCTTTACATAACAGAGATATTGATGCTGGGCAGCACAGTTGCATGAGAACAGCTGTCAAGTTTGATTCCATTCTTGGGGCAAGATTGCAGCTTTGGATGATACTTGTATGAATCTAATCGGTTTAGAATTTTGTAAGATGTTTGATATAGTTACATGTAGCATTTATGCAATATTCATATAATTAACTAGACTGATCAAAACCAGCAGCCATCTCTAAAGAAGTAGCTCAGACTGACCAGATGTCTTTACAGCATATCTTGCTTCTCCAGAGATCAGACCTAATATTTAAAAGTTCTGCCAAAGACTAAGAAGGAAAAATGAATTTACTGCTTAGCAGTTTTCCACATGGCTCTGGCAGAGCAAAAATAAAGAAATGCCTTGATCAAGTAACAAGGTTAGACCTTGCAAAAATTGCAAAGATATAACACAGAAAAAAAGAGAGTGCAAGAGAGAGGTCTGGGGCCCATGGTCTAGAAAGCAGCAGTTCTGGAAGGAATCTCAGTCCTGCAGTGAATGAGTAGCTCCAGCAGTCAGAAGGGAAACTGCAGCAAGGAAACAGAATTGATGTGATATTTGGTTGCACACTGAAATATAGCCTAGGTGTGGAGTGACCATTTCACTTGCACCTGAACATTGGCTCATTAATGATACATTACACAGACACTTTTTCAGTTCTCAAATGCCATTACCAGAAGGGCTGAACAGGTCTATCCCTTTGACTTCTTAATGGGATAATGGAAAGTTGGCTAGATTCCATAAACAAGTATTGCCATGGGCAGAAATTAATCAGAAGCTAATGAGTATTTTAGCCTAGCACGGAAAGATATAACCAGAAGTTGGAAACTTCTGGTAAGTACCTTTGGAGTGGAATAAGCCACAGGTGTCTATGAATGAATGTTATCAACCACTGGAACAAACAACCAAGAGCAATTATGATTCTCTACCCATTGCTTCTCTCAGATCATAGTTGGGTATCTTATTTTTCAAAGTTGGCCATCAGTTAACCAGAAATTACTAGGCTGAAGACAGACAAAAATGGATCTAGAGTAAGAAACCGAGGCACAAGGTGTTAGTTCAGCTAAAAAGCCTTTTCTGACTTTACCTGTGTCAAAATTTACCTGTTACCAAAATTATACTGCTGGCCAGTCTTTCTCACAGAGCCCAAAGATGCCAAAGTAAAGAGCTGCCTACACACCCAGTGAATGAGGATTCAGTTCTGTCTACATTTCAGTTATTGGCATGACTAAGCACCAGTAGTTCTCCTTGTTTCCAAAATACCATTTACCTAGGCATTTTTCCTGATTACATTGGTAACTGTTCAGTAAAAGCTAAATTTGAGAATGGTAACATAAAAGGTAAGTTCTGGTGAATTAAACAGTGTCATAAATTTCCACTTCTGGTACTTAATTTAGTGACTGGTTTAGCTGGTTTATTTAGGGATTCTTGCATACATGATCTGCTGTGGTATAAAAAAGGCATGTGGCAAGTTGTTAAACCAACATGAAAAGCAGAATTGCCCTGGAAATACTCCTAGCAATAAATCAATTTAAATTTGGCTTATTTCAGCTTGGCTCTGATGCAGTTGTTTGAGAATATAACAGAAGGCAGCTGAAAACCATATTTTCAAATTCTTTAAAATAAAAGACTCATTAAGTTCAGAACTAAGTCTGTAAATTTTCTCCAGCATGAAAGTATAAACAAAGTAAGAAAATTATTCGCAGTCTCAGAACACTGGAAAGAAAAGTCTGTATTAACTATCAAATAAACTGTCTTAAAGGATTTTGAGGAGGATACTCTAGAGAAGCTATAGAAAATTAAGTTAGAAAAAGCACTGATAAGAAGGATGCAATGACTATTGCTCTTCCAAGTCATAGAGGAAACAGCAGCTGAAGAAAGGAATCACAGTTCTATGGACACAAAATGCTGTTGGAATCAGTGTTACAAGTAGGTGTGTGACAAAATATGCTGGCAAAATTGGCAGTGTGAGTGTAAATCAAGAGAAATTGCATAAGCTTCCTTTGTTTTAAGTCTAGTGCCTTATCACATGGTAACTGTGAATTTGTGAATTGAACAATTTGCATTTTTTCCTCAAAAATTATGAAAACAGCAAACTAATTTATCCTTTGTTTATTTATTTTGTTTTTTGCACCCTAGGAAGGAGCAATGAGTTCTTGCACAAGTGAGTTTGTTTTGTTTTGTTTTTTAAAATAAATTTATTTTCATTACAACTTGGACCTTGAAAGTTAATAAAATTATGAATGACTCAGTGACATGTGGTGCTAAAATAGGATGCAGTAGCCAAGTTGAACAGAAAATACAGGAGAAGCTAGAAAAATTTGGAGCAGAAATAACTCAGTAATTTTCCTGCAGTAATTTTCCAAAATTCCTGCAGGTGTCCACACTCTTGTGTTGGGCATTCTAGTGAGAGGAAGTAACTTGCAGAATCATTTTCTAAAACAAATAAGGAAGCCATAGTAGGGTTCAGACTTACAGAAGAAGCAGCCAAAAGTTTGGATATATGTTTAGAAAGAGGGTTTAGAAACTAGTGCTTTTGTAAGGTGAAAAAAAAGATAAAATAAAATTAGTAGAGCCAGCTCTTCAAACTGGAGGGCAGCCTGTGTCAAACAGTGACACAGACAGAAATGAGTCAAAGTAGAAGGGAATCCATAACACAGGAACACTCTTTATTCTCCTGAAAAACTACAGTGTCATTAAAGCTGTATTTGCAAAAACATATGTTTATTTTTAAGGTGAGGAAAAAGAAAACAGTGATGAGTGCACTGAATGCCATATTGTAGGTGAAATCTATTGCATGAGATGTCAAGATAAAATGGGTGTTTACCATACACTGGCCTATCAGGAAACATGCCCTTTTGATAGAGAGCTTGTAGTAGATATTAAAATAATTTATTGACAATTACAGCTAAACACAGGTAGCAAGTGAATAGCTGCTGCTATGAATTCCCCACCTGAATGGCAAGATATGCCATAACAGGATGATGTATAAAACATTTAAACAGCAAGCTAGGAATGTGCAAGTAGTTGCTAATGGGTGGCAGTGGTTTTAGGACATTACCTTCAGAGAATGGCTTTAGCTAGAAAATTGCCAAAGCATATCTCAGCTTTACCACAGACAATATGAATCTCATATTGTACAAGTCACCAGTTTATGAATAAACTTCTCAAATGCACACTAACACTGAGGCCATTAAAGTCTGTATTTTGGATTATATACTTCAACAGTAGGGTGAAACGCACTGAGAATTCATGCTGAATTCCATCTATAATTGGGATCAGAAATCTAGTCAGTATTTTTCATTAGGCTTCTCGAGTTTTATTCTTTTCAACTTTGAGGTCATTCCAGAATTTTATCCTCCAAGAAAAAAGAAAACAATGACCTCTGACCTTATTCTGAAGGAGATGGCAAGCAGGGTGCAATGAGTGCCCCACTTCAAAACTGAGTCAAACATGAGAGCCACAGTATGTTGCAAAACAATAATTAGCAACACAATAATAGTCCTTATATAGGGCTTTCATTGCCAGTTTCCTCAATAGCTATTAATTACTCTACAAGTCAAACTGCATGAAACAATCAGGAATTCCAAGTTGCATCAACTGCTCACTTCAAAAATCAAAGGTCTTGTTTCCATTTTAATATTTTGATAATAATAAAAGAGTCAAAGAAATGCCAGGCATGTATAATGAAGGCAGAATATCCATGAAGACATTTTATCTATCTATCTATCTATCTATCTATCTATCTATCTATCTATCTATCTATCTACCTATCTATGTATCTATCTATCTATCTAGTTAGTTAGATAGTTAGTTTTCAGGAAACAATAACAAGGTTTGGATTCTTGTTACTGAAAACAGAGTATTTGCCATCACACATAGCAGGGGGATCAATTTTATCTAAATGCTAGCACTTCATCAGTTCAATTAAATTTATCTCCTTTCACAACAGAAAGAAATTCTACTACAAGTCTCTTTTAGAATTATTTTCCAACTTCACATATTGGGCAGTTTGAACAAGCATTTCAACTTTAATAATGGTTTCTGGATGACTACATAAACAGGGAGTCATTACTATTTAAATGAACAAAGAAAGCCTTCAAGCCAATGAAATTAAGAAAAATATCCTAAACGATTAATAAGGCCTATGGTGCTTTTGCCTAATTTGTCCTGTATTAATCAAGGACAGAAAAAGAAACCAAATGTTACACTAAGGAACATTAGCTCTAAGCACTAATGGGAATAGACTATGTAGAATAGTTATTTTGTTTAATAAGAAGTAAAACTCTTGAGAATTGAATTTCAGTGAAATTTAGAACATAAGAAATGAATATTCATTACTAACACATAAAAACTATGTTGTTGCAGAAATTTTTCTTTATTACTGTGTTCTGTTGGCTAGTTTGCCCTGCAATATATTTCATATGCAGTAGAGGTGCAACAATAAAATTTTCATGCCAGCTAATGTTTCCTGACATATCAACCATTTGCCAGAATACTAACAGTTGGTATAAGCAAAGTGATATTTAAAATGGAAGGTGCATGCATTATAAAAAAAGTAAATTGCTCAAGAAATAAATATTTTACTTGCTATAGGACCTTGCTGTGTCTCAAACTGCTGTTGTGTTCTGAAAATTTGACTGTACAACTCCTTCTCCTACCAATTAACTTCTCTGAAAGATGTTCTAATGTCTTCATATTTCCCTGTCCTGGTGGTTCAGCTCCTTTTCTAAATGCTTATTTTTTCATAATCCAATCTGGACTTTGGATAACAATTGTGAATTTCAGATTCTTTCCTATTGGGAAAACAACAGAATGCAGAAGATTGGGCTGAAGAACTCCCTTGGTACTCAGTGATCCTGTCTTGGTGGTCAACACCAGGTTTATGAGGTAGCAAACCTAATGTAGGAGCAGGAAGGATGTGAAAAATGGAATCTCATATGGTTTGAATAAGTAAGAGATAACAGGTAAATTTTATCTAAAGTGCTTTCAACATAAAAGTCTCTAGTTGTACCTACCTTAAAGGTAAAATCATAGTTATTTTAAAGGTAGATTCTCCAAGATAGATGCCTGTATCAGTAGTACAGAGCCTGTGTGGATGCTTTACTAAGTTACTAGCAACCTACCTGTTGCATTTCTTACACAGCTCTTCAGCTTGGAGACTTTCAATGACAATGCCATGAAGATCTCACAGATTTGCCATATATCACTGCAACTTTTTATGAACTGGGGTGCTAAAATAAAATGGCACCAAAAAGACAATAGAAATCTTCTCGTGCAACTTTTAGTCATACTAGTGAGCAGTTACACAGGTAATCTTAGTGGACTTAATGGGACTTCAGACAACACGACTCATCAGGAAGGAAAATGGTTCCAGAAGAAAGGACTTTCACAGAAAGCAAAGGATTCAGCACTGGAAAGTAAATAAATTCCAAGCCAGACTTGTAAGCACTTAGAATCAAGTTTAAATTTATAGGTGTCTTGTGTGTTGTTTTCAGACGACCTGTGTATGATTAGGGATTGTCAATTTTATTCAATTTTCTTCATGCAGGTAAAAAGTTGTGGTAGTTTTAACAGAGTAAAATCTGCAAATAAAGAGTGCAGTCTTCTGGAAATCTCAGTCTTCAAAACCATTCCACAAGTAATTCCCTTGGAACACACTAGTTTAAATATTCAAAATTTTTACAAACATCTTCTGTCAAAAGATTTACAGATAATTAGTATCTTAAAAAGTCTCTTTCCTTAACTAAGTGCAATAGCTCTAAAGCAATATTTAGTAATTCCATTCAGGACAAGAATAACTCATGACAGGGTTTGAGTTCAAAGATCCAGCAGTAGAAAAAAAGGATATTATTTCAATCGTAAATTCCAGTTGTATATCAAGATTATTGCAAAGAATATTCATAACTTCTTACCACAGAATCATTGTGGTTCTGGAGGAAGCTTTTGGTAGTGAAATGAGAGCAAACAGCCTGAACCATTGCAGCACAGAAATTGTTTATCCATGGATCAAACAATGTACTCGCCTGCAATTCTGGGGAATCACTTTTGATAAAAGCACATTTGCTCCTGTCTTCCCATATCAATGGCTGCTCAACACTGCATCATCCTGTACTTTTATGCAAAATGAATGCAAGATACTATCAAGGGCAGCAACTTCTATCACCTGTATTAGATTCATTTTGCACAGTGCTGGACAGTAACAGACAGGGCAGAGCATCTTATAACCAAAATCTCCTGAAAATGTGACCATTTTAATTTCAGAATCCATGTATAGTTCTCGTCAAATTTATCTTAAAATTACAAATTGCAGTAATGTCTCTCCCCACCTCTCTAGCAGGAAATTTTCTGCAGTATGTAAAAAGTTTTTGCTTTTCCTTAAAAAGGTTTCAACAAGAGATAAACAAAATTTTGGTGCACACTCCTTTGATCAATATGCTCCATTGCACTAAGCAGAGTAAAACTGCCATGAAGTTGGATTCAAAATACACATAAACTGCATTTTCATAGATGATGACTCTAAAATTCACAAAAAGAACATAAGCAGACCTTGCTTCAGTGTGTCTTTTATAAGATGAAGAAAACCAGGTACCAGGGCATGCCAGAAGTTTCTTGTTTCTACAAAACTGATGCAGTAAGAGCATCCTGCAGCAATCCTGCTCACAAGGTGCAAAGACATCTATCATAAGTGAAGACATGACTGCTGCTAGGAGAATAACCCAGATCCTCATCAGATTTCAAGTGAAGGGGAGAGGAGTGAGATTATTTCTGCTGCATTCAGGTACATGGCTACAACACAGGCAGTAAAAATGAGCCTGAAGGCTCACAAGTGTTTTATAGCAGAGAGAGAAGAGACCCCAGATTTCTCAAAGTCTGGACAATTAGTTGTATCACTGATTAATTTTTTTTTACCACAAGGAGGATAACAGAGGCTTGAAGAGAAAGTCACAGTTTGCATGCCAAATGGAGATTAAAGTAACAAGGAAAGAAAGGAAAGGAAAGAAAGGAAGAAAGGAAAGAAGGAAAGGAAGGAAAGAAAGGAAGGAAGGAAAGAAAGGAAGGAAAGGAAGGGAAGGAAGGAAAGGAAGGAAGGAAGGAAAGGAAGGGAGAGAGAGAGAGAGAGAGAGAGAGAGAGAGAGAGAGAGAGAGAGAGAGAGAGAGAGAGAGAGAGAGAGAGAGAGAGAGAGAGAGAGAGAGAGAGAGAGAGAGAGAGAGAGAGAGAGAGAGAGAGAGAGAGAGAGAGAGAGAGAGAGAGAGAGAGAGAGAGAGAGAGAGAGAGAGAGAGAGAGAGAGAGAGAGAGAGAGAGAGAGAGAGAGAGAGAGAGAGAGAGAGAGAGAGAGAGAGAGAGAGAGAGAGAGAGAGAGAGAGAGAGAGAGAGAGAGAGAGAGAGAGAGAGAGAGAGAGAGAGAGAGAGAGAGAGAGAGAGAGAGAGAGAGAGAGAGAGAGAGAGAGAGAGAGAGAGAGAGAGAGAGAGAGAGAGAGAGAGAGAGATTGTTCTTTGCCCCTAAAGATCCAAGTTTATCTATTTTCTGCTTCTTATTTGCATGAATCATGGAATACCAGGCTGAAACGGGACCTCAAGGATCATCTGTTTCAACCTTTCCTGGCAAAACCACTGAAATTCAACTAGGCTAGAGCCTCCAGAAGTCTAGCAACTCTAGCAAATTTAAAAAAAATCACCTAAAGCAACAACCACAGCTCTGAAACACTTGGAGAAATCAGAAGAGCCCATCCAGGACAACGTATTGGTGTGATGAAGGCAAGCCAAATGGCTTCAATCAAAGAGGTTTTATCACCAAATAGAGGGAAAACCTCATGGAGTTGGATTTCTTATTTGAGATATATGAACTCTAAAATATGTGAGTTGACAAGAAATGGCAACTGGAGGAAAAAGGTGATCTTTTACTACTAACCATTGATTCTTGACTATCTTCAAACAGGCCAAAATTGGGTGAACTATTTGAGCAAATTAGATCCTACCTTTCAAAAGCCCAGAGGAATTTACTAAAACCCCAAGAATTTACTAAACATTCAACACTTAGAACCACCCAAAAAAGTCCAGTTGAACTCCAGGAGAAGCACCTTTGAGTCATGTTGATGCTTTTTAAGTCCATCACATGAACATCACTTTTACAATAAAACATAATTTTCAGCAAAATAGTGATTTTAAAATCAATGTAAGGAAATGATCTTATATAGCTGATATTTCAAATATCCTCCCCCCACAAAAAAAGGTAGGGAAATTCTTGGCAGATATAAAGTAATTTGTCCACTTAAATGACAATTTTCAGACCCAACTTACTTCTTTGTAGCCGAAAATGATACGCCCATCATTGAGAAGGGTGGCCTGAAAAGTGAAACTGCCCAGGTTGTAATTATCCTGCAGATGTACATGGTCCCACTGGACAACTAGTGCTGTGCCTGTGAACCCCAGAGTGGGGGTAGAGAGGCAAAAAGAAGAAAAAAAATGTGAGAAAAAATTAACTGACTGTAGGAAAAGTACTTAACTGTAGTTTCTCAAAACAAGAACAGTGATTTTTCTCTTTTCAGCAACTTTCAGCTCCCTGCCTTGAAATACCAAAGATATTACAAACATAAACTGTAATTGAAATCCTCTTAAATGCAGACACCACAGTGTCACACATAAGCATCTCAACCAGTGCTAAAGAAAGAGTGGTCGAGTATCTTGTTTGGAATTGCACAAGGAATCTACAATTCCTAAAGGTAGAACCAGCACTCAGAGTTCAGGTGTGCTGCCACAGTTCTGCAGTGGCTTTTTTTACACTATATACATATACCCTTATGACTTTGAAATGTGAAGTGCTAATAGCATTTCCTGTTTAGTAAAAGTTATTATTTGATTAATTCAGATTCTTCCATTAACTATGCATTAATCAAATAGCATTATTTTTTTTCTGCATAGTGCAAGCCCTTGCTGAGGTTCTGCAAGTTGAAAAAAAATTAGGTGCTGGCAATAAATAAATGCAGTTTAAATCAAATCCACTAAGAATTCATGGATGGGGTAAATACTGAGTCTGGTGTGCAGAGATTTAGTTTCAAGAGGCTTCTTAGTATTCATGGGAGTTCACTGCCTGAATATCCACTTATCACACTAAAAATGTACCCCAAGCAACTTGCCTACCCTGTGAGCATGTTTTACAGATGTTGAGGGTTATATTCAAGCAGCTTGACTGAAAGACACTTATCACTAAAACTGTGTTTACTGAAACAGACATTTCATCTTTATATGCTTTCCTCAACAACTCCTCTCTTTGGCACTAATGGGAGTTATGTGCTTTGATTCACAACACTTTGATTTCCTTTCTCCCTGGAGTGTTCATGATGGGTCAGCATCCAGCTCAATATATTTTTGATACATCCTTGAAGTATCTTTTGTCACAGATGTTCAGTGCTCTAACTCTCTTGGCAGGGGTGTCATGAAACTATGTGCATGTAAATTTTGGGTGCACTCTGCACTATGTTCACCACATAATAATGTGTCCCCTATGTCTTTCATAAGTGTAGTACATACTCAACAATTGTGCACAAAGTAGATTTTTTCCTTTGTGACCACATCGTCCTTTCTGAATATTAATTTGTTTATATTAAATTTCACTTTAAATGTAAAGAGACATGTAAAATTATTGAAGTTAAATTAGCCAGATTTTCTTATAGTCAGTCTTTGAGTACTTCAGAACTCCAAGCTAAAATGGAAACCAGATACCACCAAAATAGTCATCTCATTTTCGGGACTTTTATGTTGATTTTTGTTGACTTCTACGTTGATTTGTGTGTAGATGTGTTCCTTGCAGTTAGCTCTATTAGTGCATTGCATTACTCTGTGCTTGTCATGTGCACAAAACATGGATGAAAAAGAAAGAAGGTACTGAAGATACAATTGGCTTATTTCCTTTTTTTTGGTGCTAAGATAGCAAATTCTTTGTCCCAAAGCACATGGGATTGCCTTACATATGAAGAGGGATCCAAACCAGCTCAACCTTGTCATGAGAGCCACGTGATACAGCCTGACACACCTGGTATGAAGACTGGAAGTCAGGAATGCAATGAGAATTAGCAATGTCCTTCCCAGAATCCTCAAGAGTCTTTAAGCAAAGATCACAAATCTCAGGCCGCAATGTTAAATCATTTATGAAATGAAAATGGCATTTTTTTCTCTTTCAGAATTATTCATGCAAGGAGTAGGATTTTCTCATGTAAGTATTTTATTGGATTTTTAACAAATAAGTGTTGCAGTTACTAGATTGTAAGGTAAGGTTTATGACTAGGTGCAAAAGTCATAGGATATATTTTGATGACTGATCTGAAGAATAAAAATAAACACACCTGGCTGGAAAGATACGATATGTTTTTGAACATGATGTTAATTTGTGCCTAAATTTACTCTAAATAAACATAGAATGGCACAGGTGTATCCAGGAAGATTTAAAAGTCATGGATCTCATGACGTTAAGTCATGACACTAAACTCTCCAAGGTTTAAATTCAGCCAGTGCCACTGTATTTGATCACTAAAGGCCTGAGGTAAGGCACCAGCTGCCTTTTAATCACATAGGTTATGTTTCTAAAATATTGATTGTAACTGACTTCAAGAGACAAATATCCACACATTCAAGGCCTTTGAAATATCTCAGAGTTTTGAGTATAACACTGCAGTTCACCTTTACTCTTTCAATCTTTTTTACAAGGAAGTGTTGAGAACTCGTGATGTAGATGAGTGTATTGGATTCCAATTCTGGGACTCCATGAACACTTAGTCATTGACAGGTTTATTAACCTTATATCTGCCCTGCCTCTGTGTATACTTTCTATTGCATTCCACAAGTGCTGTTTTCATTTAAGCTGGTGGGTAGATGGTATCTACTATATGTATTTTGAAGTAACAGGAACTTACACTTTTATACAAGACAGGTTTTTCCTTTTAAAACTGATAAAATGCATTGCTAGTTTGAGTTTATGTACTTCAACATCCAGAAAATAACTGTTTGATAAGGAAAAAGCATTCATAACTCTTTAAGTGTGCTCTAAATTAAGAACTGCTTATGGGTGTCTAGCCACATGCTTTATACAGCCTGTGAGTTAGAAAAAACCCCAAACCTTCAATGTTTCCTTCAAAAATTGTTATTTAGGAAAGTATGAAGAGCCAAGGGACACAGACACATTCATTTATGAAGAACTACTACATACCATTATCAAAGTATCTGACTGTTGAATTTCTTGACACACTGGGGTCAAAATTTGCCATTAAGGGTGCAATATATTGGGTAGCTGTTAGCATTCGATGCACAACTTCTCCAGTATATATGAAACCTACAATAAAAAAAAATAAAAATTGAGACCATTTCACTAAATTCTGAAAAGATTTAATAAAATGGCATGTTGAACTAGGCATTGCCAGAGAATTAAAGGACCATCTGAGAGAAATTAATCCCACCACAAATTTTATAGTGAATTAAGTGAGAGGTAAAATTTCAGGAAAACACCTAAGATGACTGCAAGAAGAAGATCTAAAATGAACAATGGAACAACTAGTTCAAGAAGGAAGTTTTTGTACAGAAATAAAAATAAAACTCTTGGAAGAATAACTTCAGTTATGGACAAAATGCAAGTATGTGGCATCACCAAAATGAGCCATTTATCCCCATGCATATTCTATAGGGCTTCTTTCTATGCATTCCAAATTCTGCAGTTTGTTTTGGTTTTAAAATTTGTGACCTCTTCAAAAGTTAGTCTAAACCTTTTTCATGTTTCTCGAGACACAAAGTAAGGGACTATTTCAGACAAGAAAAGGTGACAACCTTAAAAAAAATCGTATGAAATGTGGAACAGATAGAACTCTTTCATGATTAAAAACCATGCAGCACTTCTAGTGTATTCTCTGCAGTGTCAGGTCTCACTAGTTTATCCTATTCATCCCTAAATTGACAGCATTCCTCAGATCAATACTGGGCTTCTTTCATCAGAAGTGCTCACCAAAAAACCTCCTACTGGTTTGGAACTGGAGTCTTTCCTTCAATAAAGAACAGTCATCTACAGGGACTACATTAATGTTGCAGTGTTCTTCACAGCAAAAATGTGTGTATTTTAGTGGCAAAAAAAGCTCTTCTATTTAAAAAAATAGATGGTCTACAAATAAACAACAGTATCTCCATCCTAACCACTGTGAGATGAGATGGGTTTGTTAAAAGGGATTATTTGATATGGCATAGGAAACACTTCTGGAGTGCTTTAGGCATCCTTCTACCTCTGTCCTCTTCTGAAATATGCAGTTAAATGCTTGATAACTGTTCACAGAACTAGTTCCAGAAGTCATAAGATGCTATAAACAAACAAACAAACAAGGTGGTTCTCTGGAATAATTCTGCATGGCTGCCAGTAGGGTAGATCAAGTTCCATGAAGTCAACTCATGTAGAGGTGATAGACTTTTCTTTTTTTTTAAAAAGCCAGGTGTGGAGAAAATACAACAAAAGATTCAGTTTCAAATATTTGGCATCAGACAAAGGGGTGAGCTCGGAACTCTGGTTACCAGGGTAATCCTTCCTGCCCTTTTTGAAAATCAGGACAACATTAGCCACCTTCCAGACCAGCAGGACCTCTCCAGATTCCCAAGACTGTTGAAAAATCATTGAGAGAGGCCCTGCAATGACATCAGCCAACTCCTTAAGCATCCTAGGATGAATCCCATCATCTATCTGCTCCAGCTGGAGGAGCAGAACCCCCACAGCACCAGAGTCAGCTGGGAGTGTAATGGTCTTGCAGTTATCATCCTCCAGCTCAGAGCACTGGGTCCCATTTGGCCTGCCATCAGTGTTGAAGACAGAGGAAAAGGAAGCACTAAACAACTCTGCCTTTTCTACATCCCTGTTTATGAAGTGACCATCTTCATCCTGTAATGGGCTGATGTAATTTCTACATTCCCTTTTGCTATTAATGTACTTAAAGAATTTATTCTTATTGCCCACCACAGTATTGGCAGCTTCAGCCCCAATTGAGCTTTGGCCACATGGATTTCCTCCCTGCAGTGGTGAGCTGCATCTCTGTATGTCTCCCAGGCCACGTGGCCCTGCTTCCATTCAGTACACACCATCCTTTTATGTCTCACCTCCAAAAGAAGATTCTTAGTCAGCAAAGCTGGCCTCCTGCCTCATCTGCTGGGCTTCTGACATTTTAAATACATGCTATATCATAGAATATTTGTGGTGCTTCTCATCCCTCTAGTCATGTGCACACATATCTTAACACAACTGTGGGTGGGTCTATAACCTTGAAACCATTCCTCAAAAATATTTTGAAGACAATGTAAACAAAACCTCTCAATACATATTCATATATTAAAATTAGCCTTAACAGTTCAGCATATATTCATCCCTTGCACAATGGTCCTATCCTTACACACAGTTTCCTTTTCATGCTTTCATCCCATTTACAGTATAAATGTCACCATTATAACTAATAATGAGGCAGATACAATAGGAAAAGAAAGGTCTTAATTGTGCTGGAACACAAAACTAAGTAACTCAGCCCAGGTAATTAGTAACCACAGAGCGTATTGCCAAGTGTTTGCCGGATGCAGCTTTACTAGAGACAAAAATGAAAAGCAGGAGGTGGATGATAGCTGGGAAACAGGCAGGCCTTGCATGGAGATCATTCTAATGAGAACTCCAGTCATGCACTGGAACAACTTGAAAAGAAACACAAAGTCATTTCAAATCATCACAGAGATTCAAAGGCTGAAGCCACGGCGAAGCATGAACATTTTATCATTGCCACTACAACTTATAGGAGCCAGCAAATGTAAAATTAACTTATTCCTGAATGGAATTCCACAGAAAATTGGCTTACACTATCTGTGACCTAATTTTCTGACAGTGGTAAATGCTCATGGTTGATTCATTTAGTCAAGGAAGAATTTTTCAGACCTGCAATTTCCTGAACCACTTAATCTCTCCTTTGTGGGAGGCGTTGGTAGAGCTCTTTTCCAAAACTCACACAAGTACCATACCTAGAAGCATAATATGCTCCTAAGCAGCAGATTGAAGACAAATAGGAAACAGCAGCCAGCATTTTGTGAGTTTAATATGTACATATAAATTTAACTAAAACTAAGGCCGAACTAATACTAAAATCACTTGTAAATCAAGAAGGGTATATTTCTACCCCTCATAGCGCAAAAATTTACACTCACACAAACAGGTTGGGGAAAATAAATATAACCACTTAAATGCAAAAGCATTTGATTTAAAAATGTGTTTTACATCAGAATTTATCCATTCCAAAATATGCTCCTTATCTGCTGCATATTAACATATTGGGTTTTCAAAAAGCTTTAATATACAAGATTACAACTTTCTGCACATAAGATTTCTGTGGGGTTTTTTTATGTTTTTATGTTAATATTATTTTTATGAACCACAAAGGCTGGTGTGTTTTAAAGGTTATCAACTGATCCAGTTCCACATTGGTTGACTTCATCTGAAGTCTGCTGAGGAGTTCCCAGAGAAGGCTTTTTCTGCCATAAATATGGTGACCCATAGGGAATCAGAAGATGCATGATGCATACTTTTGTTGAGACACCTTAATTAATTCCAGATCACAGAAGTGAAAAGGTAATATTTGGAATTTAAGACCAAATGAAAAGGTATGCATTTACAAAGCCTCAAACAACCAAGTAACTGGAGCTCCAAACAGAACAAATCTAACCACCTCATAGAAAATATTCAATGTAGAAAGAAATAAGACTGCTTTTGGATAAAAAAAAGTTCATTTTCTTATCAGGTAGGTAATGTTAAATAAAACCATATGTGAAAACCCTTAGCAATACAACAAGCTGTGGTTCCTGAGCTAGAAAAGGAATGGCCTGGCAGCAGTGGCTGAACTGTGAAAGGTTTCACACGACAGACTGTCCTGGGCAAAGGCAGTGCTGCCATTCCAGGGTGGCTTTACTCAAGCACCTTTGCAGCATAGAAACTAGAGGAGAAACAGCAGAGCAACTTCCAAAAAAAGGAACCAGAGGAAAGTGGATTTCCTGAGAGGACAGGCCTCAACACAGATCACTCAAGCAAAAGCCTTGATTTCAGCTTGTATATTCACATATGCAACAAGGTTTGTAGAGGTGTAACAACACGCTCTCACACACCCCACAAAATCTCTTATTGCATAGAGAAATCATTGCTTTCATTTCTCCCTGCTCATTCTCTTACTTTAGCAGGGTGAAAGTACATGGCTTCTGCTGCTCGTTTTCCTGCAAAACACTCTGAAAACTGCTTGTGCAGCCAAGAGAGAAAACTGCAGAGGAACTGGCAGGCACTTCCCAACTGTCTGGCTGCTTTTCTTTTGGTCTCAGAAAAATCAAATCCTTCTGAGAGGATCTGTCCTGGGACATTTAGTGGTATTTCATATGAGTCTAAAGCTACCTCAATGGGAAGCAGAGCTTCTACTCTGTATTTACCATCTTAGACCCAGTGCACAACCCATTTTTTCATGGAAAGCAGAGTCAGCACAAGTACAGTACTGTACAGATCAAGAGTTACCATAATTTTCACAACTTTACCCCCAATCTAAGAATTATACAGTTGAAAGACTGTCATAAAACAGGCTGTTATCTACCTAATTTGTTGATTTACTTCCCCTTCTCTCATGAAGAGACTCACTTTGGGCTTATAATAACCAGCTATGGGGCAAAGAAGTGTTTAGTGCCTGATTTCTGTCAAACAGAGTTGGGCATCACCAACCAAGACAAAGATAAGCTGCTTGCAACTTAATAGGATGTAAAAAAAGTCAGACCCTAAAAGTGATTTCTATGCCATCTTGATGTCTCCAGCTGTCTGAGATACAGAGATAGAGCCTGAGAAGTAGGACATGAGAATTTATATAAACATCCTATAAGACTGACGTTCTAATAGCAATTTCAAAAATTAAAATAATACTCAGACTTAGCACATGCTGTGACAAATATTGTATTTAATTCTACCCAACAACATCTCCACCCATCTGCATGACATTAACCTTAAAGACCATTTCAGCAATTTCTGAATATTCCCATTTGTAAATAGAAAGCTGCAAGTAAGTTCAGTAGGGAAATCAGAGTATAGTTTGTTGCTACTTGTAGCTAGAAAGGCGAGATTTTGTGAAATAAAAGCTGGTGAAACATACCTGCACCCTCTGTAAAGATTGCTGGAGTATAGCAAGAGCTTTGCCAAGGGCAGGAGAGGAACTGCAGCCCCTGCCTTCAGGGCTGTGTGTGCTCTGTCTCATATTCCTCCTCCCTCAAATCCCTCCAACAGACTGGGACAGACCTACCAGTGAGCCCAATTCAGTGGTCCCAGCTCGCTGACATTCCATCTAGGATCTCTTTTATTTGTCATGCTAATATCTACCGACAAAAAAGAAACTCCCAAATCAAAATCAAATTATTAAAATCTTTCACTATGTGAACAGATGAACTTTTAATGCACTTTTTCTGCAGAAAGATGCTGGAGTATCCAGCTATCATTTGGGAAAGCTACAGCCCTGTCTGCCTGCAGCACAAACCACCAAGATTTCCACCGTAGGAAGGCTAGAATATTTTAGGTCTGTTATTACTTAGGAATATCTATCCATCAGCTGGGATCAATATAATATAGAGAACACCAGGATTTGTGTTTCCATAGTGTCAGAGATTTCCAAATTGTTTTACCACTGGAAAACGACACCTTAAAAGCCACTGGTTCTCACGCAGTCGCTCACTTCTAAAGGAATTTTGTAAGCACAGTTTTATTAAAAATCAGCACCTAATAAAATCTTGACATCCTTTTATTGATTAACCATTCAAGATAACTCATTTCAATTGCAGCACACAAACCAACTTACTTGCAAAAACCTCTGCACTGTTCAAACAAGAGAATAAATACCTTTTTTTTTTTTCTTTTCTTCTATGTGGTTGGGAAACATTCAGCCCTTTTGTTGCAGCTACTCTTCTTCAGGTGATAAAATGTTATTGCTTCAGATTCATCTTCTCATTAGGTTTGAAAAAATTTGTATAAACGTGTTCTTGAACTAGTTATTACCTCAATTTAATTCAACCCTTTCATTTAATTTACCTTGGTGAAATTATAACCAACATTAGAGAAATTAATTGAGAATAAGCAAACCAGCTCTCTAATCAGCTTTCTCTTTAGTTGAAAGCCCAGTGGGATGTAGGATATATTTTGTAATTGTTTTAATTTATGCTGCTGAGAATTTTGGCTTGCATTTTATTTTCAGGCTGTTTCTTGTTTTACATCTCACTGTTTCTGACATACCACATTGTCATCCTCTGTTCTTTTCTTCTCTTCAGCAGTAACAGTAAAAACCTGATAAATCTGTTCTTGTTTCTGGAATTAAATTACACAAGGACTCAAAAGATACACCTGCATTTGATGGAAAGATGGCAAGATGTGGGGAAATAAAACATATCAGGAACAGTTTGCTCACATATTTATTTGGTGAAACTAACAAGTACTACATAGATATATAAAGCATAGCCCACAAAACTCTGCATTGTATCTCTTTTAACTACGTAAAATGTGTTTTCCCTGTGCTTTTCCTGATATTTCTCCACTAACTATTTCATTAGGAAGCAAATTCAAGAATATGTTAAGCTATTAAGCCCCTAAAATATATTGGAATGCTGAATTCTAGAAACAGATAATGCAATTTGCTTTCATGCCTTGTCCTATATAGCCATATTAATTTTTCTTTGATACTTCATTCAAGTAAGCTTTAAGTAATGTCATTTATCCCCAGATGGCTAATTTATTGTTATGTCTGTGGAAGACTGTTATCATCACTGTAATTGCATGAAGATTACAGTGTAATTAAACAAAAGGATAACAGCAACTCCAGATCCCTCAGACAATCCATGAAAGTTAAATACCTTAATGAGCTTTCAAGATCAGTGTAAAATGAACCAATCTCTCATGCTATTTTATGATTTTTTCCCAGCCCTTTCGGAAAAATGAATTAGAGACAGATTATACATATTTTTTCTGCTTGCTTTTACTTGACTAGATTGAATGCCCAACCCATTTCTTCTATTGGCTATCTGAAAGCTAAACCCCAGAAGGCATAAGTATAACAGTGTTTCTTAATTGCATAACCTTACAAGGTCTTCTTGTGTGTCTGTGCTTAAGGGGAAAAAGAAAAGTTACCCACAATCCTCACACTCTTCTCTGTACTTCTGTGTTATCTTATGTAGATATTTAAAGGCCAGAAAATTAGTTTTTCACCATTATTTTTCCTGCTGCTTTGTTAATACTTAAAGCAAGCATTATCTGGGAAATTTGAGAACGTGCAATGTATGACATTGAGTAAATGTCAGCAAGTTTTCCAGCTTCCTGTAGCTTCCCTGCTGCTCGTGATCTTGTTAAAAATATATGATCTGGTGAAATATAACCCATTCTGATTAATAGTCTACTGAACTCAGAAAAGGGATTTAGGGATAATGGATGATGAAACTCTTGCAGTAGAGGTTTTCTTCTGACATGCCACAAGACATGCCTTGTCAGGAGGTTGTTAGATACCATTAGAATGAGCATGGGAACAAGAGAAACACTTTTAAGTAAGGACACTGAGATGGACTGCAAAGAACTTGCAAGTTTAATTGTAACTGAAGTATCTATTCACCTACTTCTCATGACCAAATCGCAAATGCTCTCAACCTCAAGAGAAAGAAACCCAAAAGTTATTTAGAGTCTTATGAATAGTATCAGTTCCTCTCTGATCATGCATATATTCCTTAGAGAAAATTCTTGGACAGAGACATGCAGTACAGTATCCACTTGGTGAGATACCTCCCAAGTGCCTCTTAGCTTTAGTCAAACAAAGATCAATATGGTTCCTAGACAGGCTGGAACCAGAGAAAAGAGAGGCAAGAGGATTATCTCACTTGGGACAAATATCTTAGCAGCTGTGTCATTGCAGTAACTTTGGCACTGCTGAATTCTTGGATGAGGCTTGAATACAGCTGGTGGAGGGAAATCTAATTTTGCAGTCTATTTCTGATAGAAGTGTCTCTTCCAGTGGTTGGGTAAAATATCTTCATGCCTGAACAGCTCTTGTCATCAATAAAAAAGTTTGGATGGAACTGAGGAAAAGGGTCTTTTAATGTCTGAAAACATTTAATATAAAGGGGTTCATCTTCAAATCAAACTGCTGTAATATCAATACAGATCTCTTTTTTTTCTTTGCTGCTATGTCTCTCTCCTCCTATATTGCTGTAGAGTCTGAAAATAACAACTATCATAAGCTTTTCTGCTTGCCTTGCTTATTCTCCTCCTTCTTCCTTCTAACTTTTAAAGCTAGTTCTTAGCTTCATAAATCACAGAAAATTTGAATCACATGAAGCACAGGAATTCATGAAAAATGAAAGACTTTCAGGTTATGATGAAATAATTATTCCTCAATGTTCCAAAAATTCAGTAAGGAAAAGAACAATAGCTTTTAGAAAAATGCTGAGTGCCATCAAACTGGGTTGCCATTAATTCTCTAGAAGTTTGTAGCAACAAGGTTGTAGAAGACTAAAAGAAAAAGTCTGTTTAAAAGTTATGCATAACAGAAAAATACTTTGAACAGTGTCTGGATTTCTACTGTAATAAAGCAATGTTATTTGAAATATAATTTGGGGATTGTTAGGTGGAAATCAATTCCACACCCATTATATAATGCTACTGCATTACTTCTAATCCTTCACAAACTACTAAAGAAACAAGAACTGGATACACCACTCATCAAACTTCACCAGACACTTTATTTCCTCTCTAAGTGAACTACTGGCATGTAATGCTTTGGATGAGGAATCTTTACCTTGAGTCAAAGGTAAGAAAACCCCAAACCAAACCTTTTTGATTAAGATCAATTTGCTGGTCTATCCCTTCCTGCACTGGACAGAGGTTGTGCAGGTGGGGAGGGTGGCAGGCTGGTGTCATGAGGAATGGACAGCAAGTAGGGAAAACAATACTCAACCAGAACTGCAACAGACACACTGGATCCTGAAGTTCAAGCCAGTTTTGGTCTTGTTCTTTCTTTGCCTCCTTTGTCCATTTGCTACCTCACTATCATTTTGGGCTATGCTTTTCAGTTGTGGAGTGAACCTATGAAAACATTTGACTTGAAGAACAAGGGCAGAACAAAAGAGGGAACAGGCAAACACCTAAGTGGGGAAAAACAAGAATATATGTCTCAGTGTTTAGAGTCTGGGAATTCAGTCACGTTAGATTTTGTATCATCAGTAATTTCCTTGTGTTTCCTCTCTTTTGCTGCATTACTTTACATTAAAATAAATTACAGTACATGAAAGCACTGTATTCATCTGTAATTAGAAGAACACAAACAAAACTTCTTCAAACAGGTAGGGAAATGTACCAATTTCCTTTCCATAAAGATAAATATTGCCTGGATAAAGCGTTCCTTTATGATGTTTAAGTTTTTATAGAATCTGCCTGGATAAAGTGTTTCTTTATGATGTTTAAGTTTTTATAGAATTTCAGTACTAAAGAGCATCATGGGGAAATATGGATATTCATACACAACTTTTGAATACAGGAGGATATTAATCCAAATCCAAAAAGATGAAGCCTTCTCTGTAGGAAAGTGCCACAATTGTGTCGGGAAAATCTGCAGTGTCAAACTGGGTAACTACACTCTCTATTCAAGTTAATTCTTTCAATTAGAGAAAAAACTTTCCCTTCTCTTCCTAATAGAAAAGGATCTGTGCTGTATTACAGTTCCAAGTCCAAGGCTTTAATAATCTGACCACAAAGAATGAATGACCAAAAAAAGAATTCAATACTAGTTTAAACTAGATGATTACAAATTTCTGCCATGGGGAGCACACTAGCCTCAACTTTGAACACAAAGACTGCAGTAGAAGTAATAGCTGTATGGTTGCAACTTTCAACTAGTGTTTGCAAGTATGAAGTGCTCTAAAAGGAAGATTTAAATTATTTCTCTTATGATCATAAAAATAAAGAAGAGAAATATTTGGTACCATTTCAAGTCATGTTTTAAAAAAGTTGGGGACTCTTTTAAGAAAAGGAACCTTGGCAGGGGTGAGCCTCCATTGGAGTGGTGCATGCAGAGGTTTAGGAGCACAAGGGAATTAATCCTTCCCTCTGAAGACCTCAGACCTGTAATAACCCATCTGTACCATCCAGTCAGAGCATGGAAATAGGCCATGACTGGGCAGTGGGTGGCACGTAGCTGTGCTGTCCGGAGTTCAACTTGTCATAGGCATAAAAAGCCATCAGAAGGAAGCTGATTTGCCAGCAATCTCTCCAATCCCCTCTAGTAACTGTAGTTCTGCCAAGTCTCACAGCTGTTTGTTAATAAATTTTTAGTAGGTTGAAGTGTAGCCATCAATGGAATGCACATGCTGTGATGGGATTCCTGGACACTTTATTGTGCACCAGCATTAGCCCAGCTAGGCAGATGTCTTGTAGCATAAGGGAGCATGTGCTAACAGAAATATGAAATTGGATTTATGTTTCTGTGCATCAGCAATATGAGAGCACATAGTCCATGCCTTTCAGACATTTGTAAAAGGCTGGAACTCTCATCTTTCATAAATTTAGTATGCATTAGTACATGAACTGCATGAAACTCCAAATGACTGACTCAGACTGAAAATGTTTTGTGTAAGTCTTCAATCACCTGATGAGTTTAAATATGACTATTGGAGGAAGAGGCTTAAGAACTCAAGTAAATGCCTCTAGACTAAAATAGACCAAACATTAAATCCAAAAAAGCTGAGAACTTTAGTTAAAATATCTTCTGTGATATAGAAGACATATCATACAATGCACACTTTACTTTAAATCATATGGTAAGTTACAAGCAGCAGTGAAATATCTTCTGTGATGTAGAAGACATATTATACAATGCACACTTTACTTTTAATCATATGGTAAGTTACAAGCAGCAGTAGGATATCTGTGGTACATACCATGTAATCACAGGGTACACAAACAACGATCCCTGTCTCCTAAACCAAAGTGAAGGTTACAACATAATTATGTTGAGACTTGCTAAGAGTAATCATCACATGTGGCTGGATTGTATTTGCCAAGAAAAAGCCATTTAGGATCTGCCCAAAGAAAACATGTTCATTCCTTTCAACATTGGGAGCTGGTGAAGCACAACTGTAGCCCATGACTCATCACCCATCCAAAAGACAAAAGTTATAGCAGGAAGGTTAGAAGACTACTCTTAATGTAGAAAGCCTTAGACAGACATTAGCTGTAATGAGGATCAGTCTGTTTCATCATGCTGTGGTGGGAAATGATTGCATGCTGCATAAGGCACAATAGGCTGCTCTTCACATCAGATGACAGCCATAGAAGAGTGGTGACAGTTTTTCCCATGAGCATTTTACCCACTTCCTTTTGAATGAGTAACAAAATGGAGAGTATAGTTTAAACCATCAAGACGCAAGAAGAAATTCTTGCCTCCCATGAAATCTCCGAAGGCAAAATATAGTCTTGTTCACATTCTGTTGTGTTTTTTTTTAAATAAAGTTCCTGAAAGATTAAATTCAGGAAGCATGCACAGGCAGATGCATGAATAAAACTGCTTTCAGCTACCACCTGCATTCATAGCTGTTTTCATTGTTGCAGGTCATGAATGGCAGCAGAAGAAAAATGGAGAATCTATGAATTTCTTTTACTTCATTCAGTTCGTACAAAATAATGCAGGTTCTATTTATTTCCCTTGAGAGGGTGTAGACATATGGCTTGGCATCCTTCTGTCCTCTGTCACGGCTCCATTAGGGAACTCATTATTACTTTTACTCTTGTGCAAACTTTATACCCCAGAAGCTGCTACGTTCACAAGTTGCCATCAGTATGGCAACTCACATTCCTTTGAGGAACACAATCATTTGCTCAGAGTACATGAGCTGATTAGGTGAGGTGCATATACTGTTATTTCTTAATAGAGGAAAAGTAAAAAGTATTTTTTCACCATAGGACTTGATGTCCTTTGTTGAGAAATTAAGGACAAGGCAGCGAGGAAAGATTTCAAATGTCCACCCTAAGTATACACTTTGAGGTACTTAGCACAGAAATTTTTCAAAAGTGAACGTCAGTATTATTTATTCTTTGACAACCTGCTCACACAACTGTGTGTCCATCCCCTCTGGTTTGGGCACTCTGTTGCAATGGGCAGTCCTCAGTGATGGCTACACTTTTTAAAAATTCATCATGAATAGGCAGATACATAAAAATGATCATAATTAGTTCTGACCAGAAATACGTGTTACAAATGTAAACAAGGAGGAACAAGCTTGTGCCCTCCATTACTAATTACACTATGAGTATGTGTAGTGCAAGTTATAGATAGCAGTAACCAAGATTTTGTTACTGAGTCTACATAAAGGCCCCTGGAGATTTGATTCATTTGGGACATTACTACAAACAGTAGTGCAATCCCTTCAATCATGCAAGCATTCTATGACACCAGATATACAGGATCCTGGTAAGGGGTCAGACCCAGCTTCATCTGCATGGTGCTGACATAGGCAAATCATTACATCATTGTAGTGATTCCTGGCACTTTCTGGCTGCTGGTGAGGAAGGCTACATGGCAAATGACCAAGAGCAGCACAGTGACTTAGCTGATATTAACAGACCTACCATCACGTGCATCCTGACTTCTATTTACAGTATCATTCAGGAAGGAGTTGTGAAAGATAAGGATGCCATGCAACTTCCTACATCAATCAAAGTGACAGAAGGGAAACTTTGAGTGTGATATACACTGGCAGAAAACGTGACAGAATAATATGTTTTCTTGATGAAGAAGATAGTGGTTGGGATACGTCTGATCAACAGGACTGTCACACTGAGAAAGCAGTCAAGTCAAATCCTGTATGACCATCCTTATGTCTATTACTTAGTGCTAATACTGGACTAGAGAACTGAGGGATATCATCTCCTGAACTACACTGGTGCTTGTTGCCTCTTTTGTGCTAAGCTGTCTGGCTCAGAGAAGGTCCAAATGGTCACATCAACTTTTATCTTGTCACCTAAAACACTGCATAAGAGGCAAGTTCAACAGGGATTTTAAAAAACATTCATATTTCTGTCCCTAAATTCTCTATTTACTGCCTATCTTCCTCTATTTGGAGATGAACTTGCTGCTTACTCTGCCCATGAACTCAGTCATTACACAGAATGGGCAACACCTAAACAAAAGTCACTGCTGAGGATTTTTACCAATGTGAGTGATGTGACTTACTCTGATTCTATCTGCATGTGCTCAGCCAAATAATGTAAGATGACAATTTAGACGAGTAAAGCACTCAACACAATAAAGTGTGGTACAGGTATACCATGGGATGAGTACAACTATGTACAGATTCAAGTTGCTACTGTTGGCCCAAGAAAAAGTTGGAAACAGGACTGCTCTGGTAATGCCCAAACCTGAGTAGCACTCACCAGAAAACCAGGTCCAGTTGCTTTCTCTCAAGCTGTTTGTTAAAATGATGGCTAGTATTAGAAGTGAAAGTTTTCCCCTTCCTACCTTTTCTGGGGAAACTGCCTTGAAATCTCCATCACAGAACAGGATTGCCTTCCCTTTATGCACACTACAGATGGCTGGCACCAAAGTAAAAGCCCACTCTGTGTTTACAGTCTTGAAAAGGGTCTTCACCAATCTGCCACTAATGATCTTCAAGCCACCACTAATGATCTTCAAGCCACCACTAATGATGTTCAAGCCAGTCTTTTTGCATCCAAGAGTAAACTAACACTGCCATTGAAATTCAACTCCTCGGTTTTCAGCTTGTTTAATGAACACACCAAGGTGATGTAAACTCACATCCTCATCCAGTGTCCTGTCCCCAACCACTTTATCTGCTTTCACATCCTTCCTGCCAAGGGACAGAAAACTAAGCCAGTAAAAACACCAAAAGAAAAGCTTCATCACTCCACTTCACTGCAGCACAAGCACTTCTGCTATCCCAAGGACAGTGCACTAAAGGCAGCAGGTATGGTCAGCAGGGAGTGAAACTGGTTCTTCTCTTGGCTGGGAAGGCTTATGCCAGTCCAAACTCTTCATGACTGAAACTGTTTCTTCTCTTGGCTATGAAGGCTTATGCCAGTCCAAACTCTTCATGCACTTCCAGCCTTACAGAAGTTGGTATGCTAAATGTTGCTTTGAAAATCTCCTGAGCCTTCAATATTGGTATGATAAACGATGCTTTGAAAATCTCCTGAGCCTTCAATTTCCACTTGAGACTCATAGTGGGCTAATCTACTCCCTTTCCACCTTCTAAAATTTTTAGCATAAATCGTATATAACAAAAAATTATACTTTTGCACGTGGAAAGTAGGTGCAAACCTGATAGATATATATAACAAAAAATTCTACTTTTGCATGTGGAAAGTAGGTGCAAACCTGATAGATGTCACTTTTTTCATCATTTCTAGGATGGAGATGACTGTAGGTCTGAGACAGCTGCTATCAGAAGCATCTCTCAGTCAACAGTGACTGAAAGAGGATTCTGAGAGTAGGAGAGACATGTCCTAGAGAGATTTTCTTCTCATTTGCAAGTACACAGATTCAGTGACGAGGCACAAGGAGGAAATCACATGATATGAAAATTCTGAAATTTATCATTCAAAATCATTCAAGATCAACATTCATGATCAGCTTCAAAATAACCCAGTAAAAATATTTAAAATATTATTATAACAAGATACTTAAATACACTCAATCAGTAAACTTAGGAAACATCATAAATCTCTCTTTCATTAGATACATTTCTCTGTGGCAGAAAACACATTGGCCCTTAGGAAACCATAGCTCCATGCTTTATTTCAGCTTTTGAAAACTCATTAAGCCCTGCCAGGTTGAAACCAATGGCATATAAATTTGATTTAAATGAATGCCAAGCCATTTCTCACTAGAAAAAAAGCAGGCATGCCTCTTTAATTCTAGTCACTTACATAAACTATAGAAACAGTAGAAGGACCAAATGCTATTTAAAAAACCCTATTGAAATAAGACTGATGAATTCACAAGACAGAATCACAAAAAGTGAACTCAGCTATTCAATTTATGTTAAATATCAAAACTAAATTTTAATGCAGTTTTAAATATACTCAGGAAAATAATGTTTCATTAAATAAACACACATTATTTACAGTGAAACCTATAAGAAATCCATGCATTTTATGACTATATGTAATGCTTCAGTTATTCTGCAAAGGCTGGTAACATAATCAAATGAAAAGCCCTAGAGGGCTGAATATTCTACCAGTTGCAGAGATGGCTTTTCCCATTTAGCAAATTATAGAAGTATTTAAGGGCCTGTGCCTGCAAAGGCTCAAAGGACCATCAGTACCTATTGAATTCAGACAATATTTAGAGTTCTCACAGTGTACAGAAAGGCTAATGGTGTTGACATGAAGTCTGGTTTTCCATTTACTCATTTTTTTTCTGACAAAAGGTAATGCCTATCACTACAACTCCTACCAATAGTACCACAGTGCTCAAGAAAATTCTCAGCTTAATTCTACACACTTAAGTTACTACCTTAAAGTACAGTGTAGATCTCTTGGGAACAGCAGGTCAGGATGGCTCCCCAGCCCAAATGAGATTCTCACACAGTCCTCTTGGCAGCCAAACATCTCCTGCAGCACAAGTGGCTCAATGCCATGGACAGTGTTTCACATTTTGTTGAAAAGCCTCATAGAAATGTAGAATCCAGCCATGCCTAGGGCTCAGCCTCAGGCTGCTTCCAGGCCTTCCATCCAACCACGAGAAAAAAACTTGTATTTACACCTCTGACAGATGGAAATCATATATTCACTTAAGCTCAGGAGAGGAAATCCTTGCACACTTGGCACTGGCTGTTCTCACAGCACCTTTCCAGACTGCAGAGGTGGAAGGGGCTTGTCTGAAGAGGGAATCCTACTGCAGAGACTAATAGGGATCTACCCAAGAAGGCTAAGTTAGGTGCCCTGAATTACCTCTTCTACTTCATTAACTACATAAGTAAATATGTCTTAACCGAAAGTGTGTTCCATCTCTCCTGCCACGTCTCCAGTTCCATCTTTGCTTTCAGCTTTAGAGAGAAGGAGAGCTTTATCTGCACAGAGGCTGTTGTTCCTTTAAAAATCACAATAACAAAATTCATCTTTTCTCCACTATATTTAATTAAGGATTTATAAAGCTCAGATCACATAGCTACATTTTAGGTAGAAAAGACATCTTGTAAAAACTTCTTTTCTATCATGTATATACTATTGCTAGCTAGACAACAACTCTACTGGCAACTCTACTGGCACTTTTTTTCTGTCTTAGTATTTATTGAAATGAGCAAGCAGAAAGCATATTTAAAAGAATCAATACAGAAAAGCCAATAAAGGTGGCAGGCTAGTTTGGGCAGAGGGATGGTGTTTTCTCTCTTTCTAGAATTAAAGATGACAAATGTTTTTTCCTTATTTCATCTCACTTAAGTTGGCTTTTTTTTTGCACAGACTGCACTTGTCAATCTATATGTGGGTTTTACAGGTTCATACATTTACTTCTATTACCATTGCTTTGTTTTCTACTTCTATTTCTCTCTTGTGAATTGTTTTCAAACATGGGTGATTTTTGTGAAGATGAGAATATTGGAAGTCTACATGGACACTAAACAGTGGAGTGCCATTTCTACTGAAACATCACTTAGTTGCACATTTTCTCTTCAGTACAATATAACTCACTTTTAAAGAGATGTGCAAACACATTTCTGTAGTGAAAATTTGCTTTCAACTGCACTTAACCTTTTATTTGGGAATATGTCATTTGCTTGGGTTTGAACATTTCGTTTTCTTATAAGATGTGCAAGTTGTGCCCTTTCACTTGATCTACAAATTAATAAGCTAGGAAACATCATACACTGTAGAACAAGTACCAGTATCAGCTAGTAAGAGCTCTTCTTGGGTGAAGTCCAAATTAAACTGCTGTGTGAGAACTTTTTTTTTTGAGAAGTGCAGAGGACACAATGAAACCACAATGTAACATGAATCAAACTCAGCAAACAACTTTTGACCTGATGGATATGACCTTTAGAAAAGCATCTGTCTCAACAGCTGCCACTGTCCTAGGCCACTGGTTGTAGGTGGCCCTGCTTGGGTAGTGGGGTGAGACTCAATGACCTCGATAGGTCCCTTCCAACCTCAGCTCCTCTGTAGTCTGTGATTCTTTTAGGTTTAAAAATTACCTTCTCTATGATTGACTAAAGGCAAATGCATGGAAGGGTACTACACATATATTTTGTGACATATCAATTCATTTCCAGACCAGTAAGAAAAAAGCTTTTTCTGCCTCAAAAAGCATAAATGAGCATTTCATTAATTTTATTTCCAATCTTAGCGATTTAATGAGATCAAACTGATATATGAGGAAACAGAATATTTAACAGAGATCAAAGTCATTAAAACACTTGCAGACTTGCTAAACTAATCCAGTTATGATCCTTTGTACTCACTGCTTGGCTATTGAAGCTGTTATTACCTGCCCCATGGGGCACAACAATTTAATTCTTAAATTGTACTGTTGAGAAACTACAGTTACAGAATAGGGCAGTCTTACAGGATGAAGTTAGAGCCATCCATGAATAAAATCAAGTGGCCACCAGAATGATATAAACTATCTGCAGCTTGCTGATAACCGTACTGTCTTCATACTGCTTCAAACTCTACCTGCAGCTGAGACACTGTTTAGATCACACTACAACTCTTTTATCGATTTTCTGCCGTGTTACCATGGAAACTTTTCCCACAAAATAATGCACATCTCATTACAAATTCATACATACACAGTGCTCATTTTGTTGATGGGTTAAAGGAGGGGCCAAATCTTAATGCTCCTCATTTTAATCATCCAGTTAACTGATAACAGTGCACTGGGTTCTAGTCAGTAATTTTTCTTATGGCTATTTATTTTCTCAACCTTCTTGCAGGTTGAGAAGATTTACATGGATAACAGTTAGCTCTTATAAATGAGATTCTTCTACTCAATGTCTCCTTAAAGTTTCTCCACTCACTCATTACAGAGATGACCTTTTATTTGTTTCTTCCTTGGATTTATTGCTGTGAAACCACTGAGCTGGAACCTGCTTAACGGATTGGGACAAAAAATGGGGGTTTAGGCCAATGCTTTTAAATCATTCATTTTCTTGATCAGGTGAAAGGAAAAATGGTTTATGCATGTTTGCTTTCATGAAGTCAATCAGGGAAGCAGTCAGGCTTTAGATCTTTATATGGTTAAGGACCAGTTAACATATACTCAGAATAACTTCAACAAATGGCAGAACTTAGTTTTGTTTCTTTTAAGAAGAGTAAAAAAGATCACCTAAAAATTCCTGTGTTTATGAAAACAGCTTCATACAGCTGTCCTCAGGTCTGTTATTTTATCCAAGGATCATGTAACATCTGATTAACATGAAAATAGTGAATTAGGCTAATAACATGAAGATGACTTTAACAGTTAAAGAAGTTCCTGCAACTGCACAGAAATTAAGTGGAACAAAGAGTAACAGGAATGTAATGGGTCCTTGTCTCCCATGACCCTGATCTGTCTCACTTCAATGAACCTACAAGGGCTTTTACCCTCTGACTACAGCTGAACCAGAAGGTCAGATGAATATTTATGAAGCAGGGATGCCTACAGGCAGCCCATGGTTTGCTGAATTCACATTGCAAAATTATTTTTCACATATTTCATGTGAAATGTGAAATTTCCAGGAGATATTCAAGAACTGTCTGGACACAATCCTGTGCCATGTGCTCTAGGATGGCCCTGCTTGAGCAAGGAGGTTGGACCAGATGACCCACTGTGGTCCTTTCCAACTTGATTGATTCTGTGATTCTGTGATATCAGTGGAACTGACATACTAGTGAGTTTTCCTTGGTCCCTACTTTAAGCACATTCTGTGGTTCTACCTCCCTAATATTACTGGAAATGCTTAAACGTTATGTACATAATGCCAAATTTTATTGCAACTCATATTGATTTTGGTATCTATCCACCTATGTATCCAGTAATTTATTAATTCCCTGCTTGGAGCATAGGGTTGGATGCAGTGATCTCTGAAGCTCCTTGTCTATCTGAGGTGCCCAATATTTCTATGAATTTTTATATGGCTGTCTTATGCAAAGTTCACAATGAGAGGTCTAGTCTTCTTTTTCAGAAGCATGCCATAAACAGAACTGCCCCATCATCCAGCAGCTTTCCATCTCAATGAATGAGGAGATACAACAGGATGATGAAGCTGAACTGCATCACAGACTTATTCCTACTCTTGCAGAAGTAACAAATCTCCTAAGGATTTTGATGGCATAGTGTTGAGATTTCAACTAAAAGGTTCTGTTTCAACCACTGAAGTTTGAGAATATGCTGAAATATAGGCAAAAAGGGGCTCCCAAATGGGAGCATTATTACATAAAAACAGTATGCCAAAATAACAGCAAGGAGACAACAAAGTCACTAGGACAGGAAGACAAGAGAGGAATCAGGTTGAAGCTCCGAGGCTATCAACAGTAAAAGAAGAGTTGAAGACCCTTCCGGAGAAAGACTCATCCAGAGAAAAATGTAATAAGATCAAGAATGTATTCACTGATTCATCTGTCTGAAATTTAAATTTAATGTTGCACATCATGAAAAAATAAAGGATAGGAAGCAAGTAGAAGCCTGACATATGTCAAAACCAACAGTTTTTGCAAATTGATGCCCTTTGGTCCCACTTCCAAACAGAAAAAAACCACTAAATATCCATGATCATGCAGAAGAAAATCTCCAACACAGGTATCCCACTTCCAAAGAGAAAAAAAACACTAAATATCCATGACCATGCAGAAGAAAATCTCCAACACAGGTCACCAAAGAACACAAACAAACTTACAAGTGCAATCAAAATTCAGTATTTTTATTGGAAATGGAATAGAAAACAAAATCATGTTTCAATAGAAAGCTCAAAAAATTGTCATCATAGTTTTATGACATATAGCAATCTGGTAGCATGACTTTTTTATGTCTAGTCACACATTGACAATTATAAAGCTTTTAAGGATGGATTTATACTGCTGACTACCATGACTTTACAACAATTTAAACGAGCAATTTGCATTTTTCTTAATTCCAACATCACGTAAACAGATACATACAAAGATATGCATGATCAGATGCATTTCCCCACATTCCTAGAAATGGCTCTGATGTGGGTTTTTTTCTTTTTCTTTCCCTCTGGCAAAAAAAATAAACAAATCAATAAAATTATTTGTGAATTTATAACCTTACTGTGGCCACATAAGGGACACATTTCAATGCTATGTGGAATACATATAAATTCCTATAATCTGTCTGGACACAGGCTATCTGTATGAACCAGCTGTTGCCTCTTTCCACAGAAAAGTATGGTCACTCAACATTGAGGCCAAGCAGATGTTTCTGGACACACTGAACCCTCATAGGTCATTACCCTTAGGAATTGTGAAAGTACCTACATTTTTTTTTTTTTTGCACCAACACATGAGATGCTACCTGAACTACCTGGGTTTTTTGTACTGGCCTGCCCATGAGGATGGGGTTCCACAAAGTTGTAAGTTTGTGCAACTTTCTGTCATGCCAGGACTCATCTCATTACTCCAAAACATGAGACCAAAGATGGTGTGGTAATACTGGAATGCACAGACAGATGCTAATTAAAAATACTTGTCTTTTGATTGACCTCAAGTCATCAATAAAAATCCCATTATTAAGCATATAGATACAGTTATTTGGAAGCTAGGGACATTAGCTTAAAGAAAGACAGTCCCCCTCCACCCTCTCCCCCCAAAACATAGAACTGCCAAACATACTGAAGGAATGATATTAGATTATTTGAAGTCAAAATGTTAATAGCAATGCTAGTCTGCCATAGGAAATAGTGATGAGATGACAAGATCTCTGGGAACCTATTCAAAATGAGCTCTCCTTTCTGCTGCTCCTTACATTTTCCTTTGGCTGAAGCTTCTCCTGGTGCATTGTTATCTTTTGAGCCCACCTGCTTCACATTGCTGTCCAATAAATTTACTTTCAGTGCCTGCAGGCTTAAAGGACAAGTTGACTGCCTGATGAACAGAATCTTTTTTCACACTGTCCCAATTTTACATTCATATACTGAGGTGACAAAGTTACTTGCCATATTATCAAAATGCATAGGTTAATTGTCGCGACACAACCATCATTCTCCTCCAGAACAGCTGCTCTGCTGCCACACAATTCCTGGGCACATCAGACAGTTATGCAGTACTGAAAATGCACCAATAAACTGCCTGCCAACATTGTGCTGGTGTTTGCTCTTGCAGTAGTTAAGCTTCTGACTTGTCCAGGGAAGCCAACTGACTGCTGGGGGCAATGATAAAGCAGTGTTTAAGAACATGAGAAGTCAGTATGCTCCCAATAAAACATCACACATAGAGCCCTCTGACCATCCAACCACCTGTCATACAGAGGGAATCATCAACAGGGAGAACTCATTTCAGAAGTTTCTCAAAGCTGAATGATGCCTTGTTAATGCTAGGCCTCTGGTAGTACAGGACAGTAGCTCTGCATTTTGAAGCTGGAGGATTGGAGTTTTCAGTCCTTGCTTTTGCATCTAAAAAACTGCACTAGTTTTTCTGAAAAAAATACCCACCCCATTTTTGGTTTGTGTAAAAGAAGAACAGTTTTAATATAGCTCATAATCATCTATGGTTATTGGCTTTGCAAGACCCAGAAGTATCTCTATTAGATGACAAATTTCATGTGACCATGTCAACAAGACCAAACCTCCCAAGCAACAAAGGGTCAAAAGCTACCACAGATTCTCATTTTAGGTGACTCTTCATCTAAAGCAAGGCTGAAAAGGCCTTTCTCAGGGAACCCTTTTCTATTAGATGCAAACACCCCAGAGCCTGAGTAACTCAAGAGGAGCTGCAAATTTATAATGGTGCTTACACTCCATTTCACAGGACAACATACAGAAATAGAACCAGAAATAAACTACCTGATTGTGGCATCCTGAGAACACAGCTATAAGGTAAAAATCCCAAACCATATGTGTATCGTAAAAAAACCCAGACATCTAAATGGGAACCACTGAATAAAAAACATGCCTTGATTAGTTTTCAAATATTTGATAAGTTTAAAGGGCTTTCATGAGTGGAGTTGACCTTTAATATCTATAACACTGACTGCCAGAATGACTACATTTAAAAGAAAACAAAATGCCAACAGTGCTATACTTCAAAACAACTATATTTCAAACTCAGAAACATTTAAGAATCTTCTTGACTGCCCAGCCAGTACTGCATTTTTGCCTGGAAGATAAGTACTTTTAACACCTGTGAAAGGAAAACATGTCATATGAGATTCTTGAAAATTCAGATCCTTCCCTCTCCCTAGCCTTAACAAGTATATGCAATCGAAATAGGTTAAATTTCTGAACATATACATGAAACCCTGTCTCTGAACTACAAAGTACCCCTTACATAGATTTTTAATTTAATTTTTTTTATGGATAAGGGTCACTACACAAGTATTTCTCTACCTTTTTTTTTAAAAAAATTATTATTTCACCTTAAAACAAACATATCATTTACAACAGAAAATCCACATCTTACCACTCTTTTCTGGTCCACTGAAGATGCAATTAGACCAAGTGGAATAATTGATAATGGTACTGGCAGTGTCTCTCTTTCAAGATGTACATTCATAGATGGATATTATTTGTGCCCCATTTGTGTTTTCAGCAAAATTGTGTTTTCTCAATAAACACCAATGATGATAGAATATACCAAACAGGGCTAGCAGTGAAAAGAGTCTCAAGCAATGAGATGACCCTAACTACACCTACACATCTGTTCCATTCCCTGCCCCTGCAATGGAAATAGATGAAAAACGTATTTAAAATACTTGGAATAAATGTACTTTGCCACTGGAGATCTAGGGCTAGATTTTAAAGCACTCTGAGTTCTGAGGAATACCAGAGAATCCAAGCTGCTCCACCAAATTTGTCACTATTTGTTGAGTGAATACATGTGAAGTAATGTCAAATATTATTCCTTGGACATTTTCACAGTTGAATGCACAACTTTATCATCTCTGTGTTATCGGAAGTCCATGTTCATACCAGAAATTGGAATTAACAAATAAAATCATCATACAAGCTACAGCTGAAGAAGCATGAAAAAAAGCATTTGTTAAAGAGAAATGTTTATGTACCTATTCAATCTGCTGGTTGGCTGTTTTTTGGGCTGTGCAAGCATGTCTTCTCCAAAGTAAAAAAAAAAAAAAAAGGTTTATCTTTCGCATCACTATTGAGAACAAGCCTATTAGCTAATACAGGATGACTAAGAAAGAAACTTCTGTCAAAAAAGGCATGAAGATTTTTTTTTTCCCCTGAAAATGGGGACATGCATTTTTATAACTGAGGTAAGCAATGCCATTGCTGCCCTAACCCTGCTCTGACACTGGAAAACACGTACAGCTCAGAGCAGTTAAGGTGGAAGAGAAGCAACATCAGGCACAAGTAGGGGTGTAATATTTGGACAGGAAGGCAGGTTTAAAGTTCACAAAATAATTCCTCTGATCATTAAGGAGGTCCAAAAGGCTCCAGGTCATCAAATAAAAACAACAATTCTGCCCTTAAAATACTGGTTCTGATGCCTTTGGTGAGAGAGGTAGAAATTAGGGGATAGGAGTCAGAAAATAAAATTCACTCATATCTATAATGTCTCTTAATCACACGTCATAGAAATCTACTTAAAAGAAGGACAATCTTTATTTTAGTGTATAGGATTGAGATAGCTGGAGTTTAAGACTCTTAGTCAATGCTCCACAGATATTTTTATTCCTTTATATTTCACATCTCCTCCATGTAAGGCAAGGAATGAAAGCAGAACATAAACTGCAGTAAAAGAGAGTGGGTTTATGACTTTTAGTGCACTGTTAAGTCATTGCCAAATAACACCTTGTTTCACTTGGCTTCACTTCCACCTAACCAATGAGATATATGAAATCACACACCTACTGCCACTCAGCTCAGGGGACAACAATGATGAAGCTGGCTTACTTCAATTAATAAATTCTTAAATTAATAAGCATTTATTTCTTTGAATAAACAATAGGATAATACTACAGTAACATTTAGCAAGCCAATTAAGCCCTTTGCTTCTTGAAACAGTCACCATTCCAGTTGTTTTAACAGTCTCTGCTCTCAGATGTGCAGGCACACATCAGACTGCTGCGAGCAGCAGCTTGGAATCACATCACCATTTCTACTTGAGCAATCAGACTGCAGCTTGAAATCACATCACCATTTCTACTTGAGCAAATAGCTACAAAAGATTTTTCAAGGTAAGTAGCCACAAGCATGATTTGCCATGATGCAGGTTACAAGGTCTGGCTTTCTTTTTTTCATGTTGGTTAAAAGCAGAATTACAGGCTACACTTCAGCCTGAACAGATTCTGCAGTACAGTCATGGGTTAAGTTAAAACAAGCTTGAAATCACATCACCATTTCTACTTGAGCAAATAGCTACAAAAGATTTTTCAAGGTAAGTAGCCACAAGCATGATTTGCCATGATGCAGGTTACAAGGTCTGGCTTTCTTTTTTTCATGTTGGTTAAAAGCAGAATTACAGGCTACACTTCAGCCTGAACAGATTCTGCAGTACAGTCATGGGTTAAGTTAAAACACTTTAACATCAGTTGCAGGGCAGACTCTGACTGACAAGTGATACCAATGTTGTCTCTGGCAACAGGAGGCAGATTTGAACCCACTAACACTTGAGAATCCACATGTGCACTAATGGCTTAACCCTTTAGCTATTCATTCCCTACTTCTTAAGAGTCAAGACCAGGACTGGTGAGAGAGGCAGAATAAGAACACCAAGCTAGTGATTCTGGGCACTTTATCATTTCCTGGAAACACACTTGAAAGACACATCAATAAGCTGCTTTTCCAGGCTGACGTGGCAGCCTATTTGAGCATCATTAACAAAATGACACACATAATACATGAAATTATTACTATATTATGGGCTGCTGGTAGCAGTTCTAAAATAAAAGCCCTGTCTAGAACAGTCACTGCAAGGGGCTGTGACATGAAGAAGCTGCTCAAAGTAGATGGAACCAAGACACATGAAAACAGCAAAAGCTGTTTTTAACTTGTTCGGTTTGACATGACACATCATTTAATCAATGCTTTATGGCAATATTATCAGTTCAAGACATGGCAAGGTAAACAACCCCACAAACCTCTGGTGAATTCTTTCCTAAGGTTTTAGAAGAAATTTAATCCTAAATGCTTGTTTCCACTGCTTCCACACCTGGAACCACCTCCCCAGGAACAGAGATATGCATGAAAAACCTGAGGATTTGGAATGTCACATGCAAATGACAACACAGACAGGAGGAAGGGGAAAAGAAGCGAATAGAGCCAAGGTTAGATTGCAAAGAGTGGAAAGCGAGTGAGGAAATTTAAGTCCCAATTCAAAACTGACAAAGATCCCTGGGAATCTGTTTATTTCAATGGTTTTGGTTTCAGAAAACAGACTGATATCAATCTGAACAATTTGCAAGGGTAATGAATTTAACAAGGACTGGCTTGAGACAGGGTTGTTGCCAAGGAAGGAATGATATAATGAAGAAGCTGGCAACGGGCAAGTGATTTTTCATAATGTGAGTCAGACAACAGTTGCACACATTCTGTTTTCCAATGGTTGATCATGCAAACCACGTAGCAGCATTTGCTTTTCTTAAGACTCTCCAGGAGTTGGGGGGGAGAAGGGGGAACGGACATGGAGAGTCATCACATTCACACTGCAGCTCAGTGAAGATATTAAGAAAATCTGTACTCCCTGTACTGTCTGTTAGAGATGCTAATGAAATTCCATGTACAGACATTTCCTTTGACATTGACAGATCCCAAGTAGGGAAATCAGAATACTTTATCTGAAGTAATGAACATAAAAAGTCTTACATAGTTTGATTCATGTACTTTTCATACTATCTAGCAGTCTTTCTTCATACATACAGATAGGAAATGGAAATTATGGGTGATTAGTAGCTTTGGATACAACAAAGCAGATACTCCTAATAGTAAGAAGAAAAACAAGTATTTTTTTTTTACAAAATAATTCTGCTAGTAACATGCAAAACAAAGTGACTAAACAGCCTCCTCTTAATGTGAGTCTGTGACATAAGTAGGATGGTTCCAGTAGAACAGTATTTTGTTTTTTGTTACTGCCTTCTTAGAACTCCCACGAAATATTTCCTACTTCCTCATAGTGAGGACTGGCACTGGGCCTCTATGGGCTGATCTGGAGCCATTTTAGGATGCAATTTACTTTGTTAATGATATTTCTTCAGCAATAATTTCAGTGTTCACTTTTAAATCCTTCATTGATTTTAATTAATCCTGTGTAAGCTTCCAAACTTTTCTTTTAGATAACAACAAGCTGCTTACAGCACAACCACCAGAAATTGCACACTTACTAATGCAGCTGGAAATCAAACATGCTGTCACTTGCTAAAATTGCTTTGGATATACTGCCAATGGCCCAACAAATTGGTATGTCTGAAGGAAAACAGAAGGGTAAAAAATATTCTTCTTTTTCAAGGCATTAAAAGTTACAAACTAGTACATTGTTTCAATACTTTATATTTCTATTTTCCTTGCAATTTGTTTTTGTTATTAATCACCTCTTCAGATGATGGCTCTATACCATGCATCATGTTAGAGACACTAAAGCTAATGTAATGCTGATTCAGTTATAAAGGCAATAGAGCATAAATGTTTAACTGTTGTACTAACACAGTGCTAGCTTAAATACATCACCACGTGAGCTGTTGGAGTACTGCTTTAGGGAATAAAAATGCACAGCATAAAACTGGAGAAAGAACTCTTCACTGATAGAACAAAAATATATTGACTGGATAGGACTCTTACCTAACCATAGCTTTAAAAATGTCATTAGTTGAATTGACATTGCAGTTGATGAGTACTTCCAAATAGAATATTTCTAATTTATTTTTCTTTCAGAATTAAAGGTACTTCATCTATACACATGCAAGATCCTTGCTCATGTTACTCTCTTCTTGTACCTAATGCTACCCATGTAAGTGGAAAAAAACTGCAGCTACACAAACTATGAGACTTTACCCTTTGACTGATGCTCTGCTGCAATCTGCAAATTTACTCTGTTATTTCAGAGAAGATCAGGGCTGAGCCATCAGAGCTACCTGCCATTGCAGAATGTGGTTTTAACACAGCAGCTACCTTGGAGAGTTGCCCTGATGTGAAATACAGACAATTAGGGAGCATTCTGTGGCAACACAAGGAGCTTTTCAGCTTGCTTTGACAGCAATGGGATCAGCACATCATTTCTGTGAACAGTTATCTTAACAGTCATTTCCTAAGGAAGGCAAATGATCAGTCAATGCAGGTGTCTAGATTTCAGCAGAAACATGAAGAGCAATATGAATTTCCTATGTATTTTAGGAATAAGAGTATAAATTTATGACATTTAGAGATGTGGAGGACACAAAGTCTCAGTTTCCCTGGTGGTTACGAGTAACCAGCAATGGTACCTGGTGCTATGGTACCAAAGAGCACGAGCATTGCATAATGTACAAGATTCCACATCTAAAATTTCAAAACTTCATTTACAGCAGCCTGGTCTGAGACAGAAATGAGTTCTCTTAAAAGATGAAGGGAAAGGACCTTCATTAACATACACATTGGTCCCTAACTGACTGAAAAGATTTTAAAACCCCTTTGCATTAATATTGGTATTATTAAGAATTAAACACATTTTTAAAATGTGTTTAAAAAAACCCATAAAACACTGAAAAAACACTAGAAAAAACAAAACCAGGAAACAGAACTTTTGCCAAAGTTAGAAATCAACTTTGTCTAAAATGACAATTCTTGCTAATATTTGGAGAGAATTCAAACTAAGACCTACCTCTTACTAGAAATACCATAACTTATAGCAGTCCTTATGTTTAATAAATAATACTGACTCTGAGCTGACTTTTTAACACAATTCTGAGGCTGATTGGTCTCTAAATGCTCTGGGCTTTGAAAGACTTCATTTTTTGAAAACATTTTTAACGACTGCCATCATGTTTTTTATTTTAAATTTGTGAAACAGATAAATACTATTGCTATTTTACAAATCCTAGAACCTTTATGGACTGAAAACATTTCATTAGGTCCAGGACTTCCACATTAATGCATAATTTTTATGAAGTGCTTCCTTAGAGCATCAAAAGGCATATTTTCCACTCTTTATCAGGAATTTCTTCTTTTAATTAGAAACTGTAGGCAGAAATGGGTTGAAGTTTCTTTTGTAACTTAAAGGCATGCAGCAAAACAAATAAACACTATAATTTGAGGGAGGTGGAGAAAATAAAGACTTGTCATGCATTAAAAATCTGTACTATGGTGTAATAGCACAATATTACTGAAACTTTGCAGTGTTACTATAAAGTCTAAACATAAGATACATGTCTTTTGTAAAAATCTACAATAAAAACTGATGGATCTATTTTAGACACAGTCAACACCTAACAACTTCCCAGTGTTCAGCAAAGCAGTTCCTGGCTATCCTGAAGGCTCTTTGCCTTTACAGTAAGCTATTTAATTTATTATTAAGTGTCTTATCTGCAAAATTATTTAATTTTATTTAATGCTGATTTGGCATTACATGTGGGCAAATTCCTTGGCTAGTTATCTGTTATTGTATGAAACAGAATCTTACAGGAATACCAATGCAGTCATGTTAACTCCTATTACCACTCCAGTGCAACCGTAGTCATTTTAACTCCTATTACCACTCCAGTGCAACTACTGCCCATAATCCTCACAAAGTCAGCAAATACCTTCTTATATGAAGGTCAGAGTAATGTCAAGGCATATGGAATGCATCTTTTTTCCTAAAGCTTATAATTCTCTTTGCCCTAAGTGTTTCTGATGCAGTTTGAAAAGACAAAGCATAAGGATGGCAGCAGGAAGAGCTGTAAGAGTTCAGTGAGGGAAGCTGGAAAAGCAGAGTTAGAGGGGAAGGTTGGCAGAACAGGGTAAGGCCATCCCCTTACAGGGACAGGAGAGGCAGTTCCAGGGACACTTGACACAGAAGTGACAGGCAAAGGAAGTTTTACAGGAAGAATTTTTCTGAACAGCTGTATGGCTGTATACAATATCAGAAAGAGAGGAGGCAAATGAAGGCAGTTGTGTGACTGGTATTTGCTAGTCAACAGTCAGACCTTGGCAGTCCCTTCAGAATGAGCTGCCCACTGGTAATGACAAGTGTAATCCTCTGTACCAGACACAGGGTAGTCTCAGTCACTGATTTTGGCTAGAAACACTGTGCTTCACTTTGCTTTGTATCACCTTTGCCATTTAACAGATGTTGCCCATAGGGTGAATTTTGTTATCAAAGAGCTCTTCATTAAGTGATGAACACATGTCCTGCTGACTCCTGTGCTGAAGGATTCAGAGCAGCAGGAACAACCAGAAAAGCCTCACTGAGATTTCTGGCAGTCTCCAACAGATGCTCTACTCTGTACACTGGTACTTCGAAGAATCAGGCAAACTTCACTCTATGTATCCACTAGTTTAGACAGTTTGAGAAAATACATTTATGAGATGCGATGAAAATACACATAAGCATAATTGTTCCCTGAGGACTAGACATCTCCAGATATTTTTTCATTAGCATAGACTTACTGCAGGCTGCAAACACACAACCATCCTCACTGATAACAAGCTCAGAGCCTAACTGAGCTGATCTTTCTCCTCCCATAGCACCACCAGCTAGGTGGACAAATTTCCCTCCTGCTCAGGTGTATTACTCTGTGTGCCAGCACAGAAAGATGAGGCTCAAGCAGTGCAACATCAGGCTTTACTCCTTCCACACAGCATGCTCTCTCTTTCATTGATCCTCTTTCCTTGACAGTACTGCAAAGTATGATGCAAATTATACTAGAATTCTCTGCACTTCGGTAATTATTTTTCATAAGCCCTCTGCTATATTGAAAAGACTATAACTAAACAATAATCCTATATACACATTCAATGTCCAAAAGGAAATTCAAAATGCCTTTTCTCTGTCTAGAACTTCAACTTTTAAGCAGCAAACCAACTATCTTGCTAACCCAATATATTTTGCCTCTGTTACTTTTCCAGAAGCCATATGGTCATTACGAAAAAGTTTGATACTGAAATAAGCATGATTCTTTCCTGTGAGAATAAAAGATTACTTTGAATCTGTTGTCCTGACTGGTCAAGGTTCAGACACCACGCTCAGGTACCTCATGCTGCTCAGCAGCACAAGTTCCAATAACATCAGCTTTCAGCAGAAAACTTATTCCTGCACTTCCAATGCTTGTGATTTTATCTTGGAACAATAGGCTGTAGTTTTGATGAGAAGCTGGCATATGACCTGAACTTAGGAAGTAAAAATCACACATAATTCTTGATTTCAGCTTTAGAAAATTATCAACCTTGATTACAGTGGGATTTACTACTGGGATGCCTTTTTATTCTTTGTTTGGTACTCCTTCCATTATTGACAATGGCAGAAATGCTCAGGCAGCATCTCCATTATAAGAATTATTTCAAACAATTCCTTTATTTGGTGTCCAGGAATATTCCTCTACTGAAAGATAATTTACCAAACCACATGAAACCAGACTTTACTACAGTATTTACAAATTCAACTGCTTTCTTCAACTTCAGTAATTTTCTTTTAGACAGGGTAGGTGGAAGTTTTGGAGCCTTCTTCACACTAGCTGGCAAATTGTCTGAATAGTGTGCTGGTTTGAGCTGAAGTA
>NW_008673173.1:0-26109 GCF_000695815.1 Acanthisitta chloris
ATCTTAGAGGTCTCATCCAACCCTAATAGTTCCATCATTCTAAGATCTCACTCCTTTAACTGGCAGTTGCCATTCACCAAGTCACTGAATGGCACAAGCATCGTACCACAAGCAGTAGCAGCATGAGCTCCCTAAGCATTGGCTCAGGGATGCTGGGGAGAAAAAGATGAAATGAAGAATGACTTTAAAATATTTGTCCAATTAAGAACGTGGACACAAAGTCTGTATGAATAGGACCTATATGTAAAGTGTGTTGATTTCCTTCCCTAGTAAAGGAAAAAAAGGAAGACTAGACTTACTGTCTGCCAAAAATTCATTTTGGTCTCCTTGTGCTCAATGCAGAAAACTGCTGTGTACTCTCCTTCCCTCCTGGCCTTTGCTGGCTCCACATTCACCTGGACTGAAATGCAGTTGCTAATTGGTAGATAATGTCAGTGGGGTTCCCTATGTTCTCCTGTTTGATATGAAGGATAAAACATCCTGCCAGATCTCTGCTGGTCACCTGATGTTAGCTCAAAGTGTATAAGGTGATCCTCAAACAAAGGTTCTTCAAAAATACCTAGGTCTGATTCTCATTTAGTGTATGACAAATATATTTACTGTATGATAAATAAACTCCATTTCTTTGTTTTAAATATGCATGTTAACAGACACACAAATTCATGTTAAAATAAGAAACATTACTTATCTCTCATCACACATATTTCAACTGCCTGAAATTTTTGTCCATGTCCCACAAGAACACACAAAGTGCTTTCGACAGCTCCTGACCAAGACACAGTACAAGTGTCATCTTGTTTAGCTTTAATGATATTGCTCTGGGCAAGGTCAGCTATTTCATATTGTTCTGTCAAGAAAAGAAAATGTATAAGCAATAAGATCTGAAAGGTTTCAAGCCTTCTGGGAATCCTCCCTGTAAGGATCACTACAGCAGAGTCTCCAATAGAAATACATGGCAAGAGGAACAAGTTCTACAGCATAAATTCATATTTTCAATTATTTCCAAGTCCTTTAGACTCAGAGAAATGCTTTGACAATTTCTACTGAGCCCTCTACAGAGAGCTTCTCATCAGCACTTGAAAATTCAGGGGATTCTTTACCTTTACAAGCTCCTTATTCGTGATGTATATCCAAACCTGTAACAAAGCAGCTCATATTAGAACAATGTTATTAAGTTTCTGCAAGTGAACTAAGTTTTACAACTAAACCCCTCTGCAGTGAGCCATGATTTCTGTTTATTTTGCATTTCTGTGTGAGCTAGTCACTCCCTTCTTTCCAAGGACAGAGACAATCTCTACTAAATCTTGGAAAATCTAAATCAGTTTTGCAGATGTGAATCATAGGAGTCTTCACCTGATTCTTCTACTTCTGCTGGAAGATGCCAGACAGAAACACACACATGTTAAAAACAATTGAAAAACAGCAAGAGAAGATCTGCTACAATTTGTCCTACATCTATTACTAAATTTTTCTCAACTACTTCTCTACAGTATCTTGCCACACACAGTCAAGAGCTGAGAATACATTAAATGCCAAAATGTAAAGCTGAACAGTTCTTGTCACAGTACATTATGATATGATGATAGTGCTTTTGCTGAATTGTTCCATTAGAAAAGCTATTCTAAGGGGAAAAAAACCCTGGTTAGCAGTCAAAATATTAGGAAGAATTCTTAGTAAATTATGCCTCAAAAGTCTACTAGAATAGCTATAAAGCTTGCACATATATAGAATGAAAAAAAAACCCAACAGTTTTATTCTAGCATCATAGAATCAGAGAATTTTAGGGGTTGGAATGGACCTTACAGATCATCTAGTCCCAACCCTTGCCCTGGGCAGGGACATCTCCCACCAGAGCAGGTTGCTCAAGGCTCATCCAACCTGGCTGTGAACACTGCCAGGGTTGGGGCAGCCACAGCCTCCCTGGGCAATCTGGGACAGTGTCTCACCACTCCCACAGGAAGAAAACAACTTTTTTTCCTAAAATCTAACATAAATTTCTCCTCTTTCAATTTGCACTCATTGCCCCTTGTCCTGTCCCTGCAGTTCCTAACACAGATCCCTCTGCAGCTTCCCTGGAGCCCCTTCAGCTCCTGGAAGGTGCTCTGAGGTCTCCACACAACCTTCTCTTCTCCAGGCTGAACAGCCCCAACTCCCTCAGCCTGTCCTCATAGGGGAGATGCTCCAGTGCTCTTAGCAACCTCGTGGCCTCCTCTGGCCTTGCTCCAACAGTTCCATGTCCTTATGCTGGAGACAGCAGAACTGTGTGCAGTATTCCAGGTGGGTCTCACCAGAGCAGAGTAGAGGGGGAGAATCACCTCCTTTTACCTGCTGCCACACTCCTTTGGATGCAGCCCAGGATTGGGTTGGTTTCTGTGCTGCGCTCAACCTGCAGCTTGATTTACCTGTCTATACCTGGATTTAACTGAAAGATTCAATCTACATTAGTAATGTATAGGCAAACAGCACCAAGGGAGGAAAAGAGACATTTCTTAGAAATATTTATGCAATTAACAATGTTTGTATATTATTTATATATATATAGTGCTAAAGGTAACTAGCAAAAGGAATCAGTAACTGAGGACACATGCTTAGACTGAGGAATAGGAGCAGGCACCAGCCTGAGGAATGAGAAACTGTGGAAACATCAATCCATCTTCAGTTGTAGCCCTTGTGTGGTCTGGAAACAGGACCTGAAACAAATGTTAATCCTACAGGCTGTACTCCAGTTGACAAATGAGCAGAGTGAGTTTTAAGGACTCACATTGCCTCATCCCCACAAGTTATTTGGTGCCTGGTTTTACAGATGCACAGATCTCCCTTCCCTATTACCACAGCACACGGCACTGAATTCAGAAGTTTGGTAGCAAAGACAAGTCAGATCCCAATAGATTACTCTGCTACCTGCAGATATCCTCCCCTTTCTGGAGAAAGCAAAGCAAAGCTGTACTTTCAGAGCCAGCACAGGATGGTTCTTGCCTGTAGACATGCTGCAGGGTCAGATGCCAGGGAATCTACAGACATCATCCCTCTGCATTTACTGCCTTGGAAGCTCTCAGGGGGCACTGCCAGGCTCAGGGTTAAGGTCTGGTCAGGAGCCTCAGAGCTGTGAAATACTGAGAGCTGGAAACTAAACATGGCACTATCACAGCAGAGCTGCCCACTGCTGTGGGATGTTGCTGGTTAGCAAATGCAGCCCATGTCCCACCATCAATCCTCTTCACAAGTTATTTTAAGTGAGGGGAATGAATCAGGATTCTGGTTCATTATGTGTATTCTGGGTATTTTCCCTGTTTAACAAATCAACACTCTCCAGAGCTCCACACACACCCACTCACCCATCCAAATCTGCTGGTTTAATGCAAGAGCAAGGAGGAGACTCTAACTCCTGAGTGCTTCCCTTCACACTCTGCCTTACTCTACAGCCACTCTCCCTCCATGTCTCCCTTAGAGGCTCCAGAATCAACTTTTTCAGGCTCACTGGCAGCTGCACAGTTACTTTTCCCATCAACTTGCAGAGCATCATTTCTGTTATTATTTCACATTCATGTATAACACTTAGAATCATCAAGGCTGGACGAGACTTCAAAGACCATCAAGTCCAACCATTAACCTGCCACTCTGCTGGAGCCCCTAAACCTGAAACCATATCCTCCCGTGCCAGATCCAGACACCTCTTAAACAAACTTGCAGAAAGGCTTCACTTTATCCCCTGTTACTTAATCCACAGCTCTGTACTGTTTCCCTATCCTGCTGTACTGGGCATGCAGCCTGCACTGCACATTGTTCCTGAGAACCAGTTTGGGCACTGAGCATAATATCCATGGAGACTCTCTGTCCAGCCCTTCCCAGCTCCTTTCTGAAACTCCTGTGGAAAACTGCAGCCTGGCATCAGATTATGCTGTAAATGTTGGTGCTGTATCACTGTTGCAGTGGGGAATGGCAGACTGCAATGAAACCAGGAGAGCAAGGCCAACCTCTTTCTTCAGAAATAAAGGATACAGCCTGGGAATTCATTACCAACAAATTTTAGTTCTGTAGCTCTTCTTTCTGGGCTGCATTAAAAGGAGTGTGGCCAGCAGGTCAAAGTAAGTGATTCTCCTCCTCTGCTCTCATGAGACCCACCTGGAATACTGCACACAGTTCTGGTGCCTTCAACATAAGGACAAGGAACTGTTGGAGCAAGGCCAGAGAAGGCCACAAGGTTCCTAAGAGGACTGGAGCATCTTCCCTATGAGGACAGGCTGAGGGAGTTGGGGCTGTTCAGCCTGGAGAAGAGAAGGTTGTGTGGAGACCTCAGAGCACCTTCCAGGAGCTGAAGGGGCTCCAGGGAAGCTGGAAAGCTCTTTTTGTTAGGAGCTGCAGGGACAGGACAAGGGACAATGGGTACAAATTGAAGGAGGGAAATTTAGGCTAGATATTAGGAAGAAGCTTTTCCCTGTGAGGGTGGTGAGACACTGGCACAGGTTGCCCAGGGAGGCTGTGGCTGCCCCAACCCTGGCAGTGTTCACAGCCAGGTTGGATGAAGCCTTGAGCAACCTGATCTAGTGAGGAGGTGTCCCTGCCCAGGGCAGGGATGGTTGGGACTAGATGATCTGTAAGGTCCATTCCAGCACCTCCCTCTGAGGTGCACTGGACAATTGGAAAGGATTTTGGACCTAGTTTGGGACATTTCCTGCCAGTCCTCAAATCAAAACAGTTGTTCAACTCTTTTAAAAGGTGGGTTACAACTTTGGCTTAAATATGCACTATATATTTTTTCAATGCATGTTCAACACACACGATTTTGTATTGGCTTTTACACATATACACACACATATTGCACCTATATGGAACTAGATAATTGTTTTTCTTAATGGCAGCACAATAGGCATCTTGTGGTTGTCTCATACCATTGTGACAAAGTTTTTTCACAGAATCACAGAATAATCAGAGTTGGAAGGCACCCTTGAGGATCATCCGGTCCACCTCCAGGCCCAGCACAGGACATCCCTGGGAATCTCACCCTATGCCTGAGAGCATTGGCCAAACACTCCTTGAGCTCTGTCAGCCTTGGGGCTGTGCCCACTGACTTGGGGGGCTGTTCTATCTGGGGGAAGAACCATTTGCTAATCTCCAGCTTAACCCTCCCCTGACACAACTTCAGCCCATTCCCTGGGTCCTGTCCCTGGGTGCCAGAGAGAAGAGGTCAGTGCTGCCCCTGCACTTCCTTCCCTGAGGAAGTTGTATCCAGCCATGAGCTCTGTCCTCAGTCTCCTCTTCTCCAGGCTGACCACACCAAGTGACCTCAGCCACTCCTCATGTGGCTTCCCATCAAGGCCCTTCACCACCTTTGTTGCCTCCTCTAGACACTCTCTAATAACTTAATAACTTTCTTATATTGTGGGGCCCAAAACTGCACACAATATTCCAGGTGAGGCTGCCCCAGCACAGAGTAGATATTCCAGATTTAGGGAGGGGGGAGAGGGGAGGGAAGGAAGAGAGAAACTGCGTGTGAAGATTTTTGTTTGGGGGGATGTCAGGCATTTGAGGGACCTTTACAAAACCCACATTTAAGAGACCTCTCGTTCATCTTGCAAATAGTACAAGAGCTTGCAGGAAATGATAATTATCTCCTACTACCACTTGCTGGTTCCCTATAAAATATTCTTTTAAAATATCTAATGCGTTGAGGTGTGTCAAGTAGCTTTTTTCACCACATGATGTGTGATAAACAGGATATCTCTCGTAATCAGAAATCTAAAGCACGCGGGATGTAAAGATTAAAAGAGCAGTGTTTTTCCTTAAATGAATGTAATCAATGTGCTTATTAGTTTGCTGAGGCAGAAGGAGAGAGTGGGTGGGTGTTTCAGAGTTGGCACATGTCTATTTGGCAACAGTGAATAGCCTGAGTGTTTATAGAGAGAGCTCTGTGGAATCCCTAGATTCTGCAGATTTCCTTACCAATTTTGTCTCAGATAATTAAGGATTTTAAATAATAAAAGGAAAAGTTAAAGAGGAAGTACAAGCTCCAGCTGGATCAAATAAAAAATAATAAAAAAAAAAAGAAGAAGGGTTTTTAAATTCTCAATATTGCCTTAAAACTAAAAATCAGCACTAAAGCACAATTTGGCTCTTAAAAGTAACTATGGAAAACTAGCACCTGCTTCCTCACAGATCTACTCCCTGGGTGTATCCAGAGATATGTCTTCTTAAACTAGTGATAAAAAAAAAGTTTCTGCAGCTGTTGGACCTGCAAGACACAACCCAGAAATGGGACAGGACTGAGCTGGAGACTTTCTGATCCATACCTGGCTGAAGTGCATCACTGCACTGACACACTGCAAGCAACAACCTCAACCTCTTGAAATCCCACCCTCTGCTGCAAGTATGGATAAAATGTTACAGCAACCCTAAAAGGAAAAACACATGGAAGTTGCACAAATGCAGACAAGTTGCTCTTTGATCGTGCCTTGGAATTACTGTGGCAGACCTCCAGTTGGGACAAAGCTTCCCTTTCCCACTTGGTGAGCAGGACAGCTGAGGCCGAGGCATGGTGAGCACATTGCCTGTGGGAGAAGCATTTGGACAATGCCCTCAGGCACATGGTGGGATGCTCTGGGATGTCCTGGTCAGGGCCAAGAGATGGACTTGATGTTCCTCATGGGTCCCTTCCAACTCTGATTATTCTGTGATTCTGAGGAAACTTCCCAGTGCAACAAACTGGCCATAGCATTAGTGCCTTTTTCACCCACATGAGAGTCAACTTGGCCACCACTGCTGCATCAAGGAGGAGGCAAAGACAAAGAACATCTCTTGGTTTTGAGGACTGATATGCTGCCACCACAAAGCAGAAATCATTCATGGTACCTCTCTAGCATTGCTTAACAGCAGCAAAACCAAAAGGTCGGACCAGCTCTCCTGCCTCACCTGTTCTCCTTTCTGTAGCCCAGCCTCTCATCCTAGAAATACAACTCCCTTTCACCTACAGTTCCAAAAAGCCACAGACTAGTTTCAAGCACCAGCTAGAAGTTGTGTAGTCCTACTAGATTCAAAAAGTCTCAAAAACTTGCTGAACTGATCCCTTGGGGGTCTGGTGGCCAACTTGGAAGATAAGGAGGTAGCACAGTTCTTCTCTGAGAGCAGCATCTCTGGTGCCTTCAGACACAAAGACTTGGCTCAGGGCACTGCATGAGGGCTGCACCATGAGCTGCAAGCTCCCTGCAAGCAGCCATGAGGATGGACAGACAAGGTCAGGGTGCCCAGCATTAGCAAGCTCTTATTTGGATTCTCTGCTGAAAGCTTGGACACTGTCAGAAAGACCTTCAGTCTAAAGCTTTCTACAATGGCACTGAATTGGCCACCTGTGCACACTGTTGGGTCATATTGAGCTGCTGTCACCAGCACTGCCAAGTCCCTTTCTGACCAACAACACTTGAGCACCTCCTCCCTCAGCCTGTAGCACGACATGGGGTTGTTGTCCAAAAGGAAGGACCAGCACTGAGCCTTATTGAATGTCATGCTGGCTCATAAAAGGTCTGGAAAACCTGTGGGATGAGGAAGGGCTGAGGGAGCTGGGTTTGTTTAGCCTGGAGAAGAGGCTCAGGGGTGACCTCCTGGCTCTCTGCAACTCCCTGCCAGGGCTGGAGAGAGGTGGGGGATGTGTGTCCTGCCATGGCTGCAGGGAGAGGACTAGAGGGAATGGCCTTGAGCTGAGCCAGGGCAGAGTCAGATTGGATGTGAGGAGAAATGTTTTCCCTGTGAGGGGGTTGAAACACTGAGATATTGCCCAGGGAGGTGGTGGAGTCGCCATCCCTGGAGGTGTTGAAGAGGTGTCTGGATCTGACCCTGGAGGATCTGGTTTAGGGTTTAGGGGTTGCAGCAGTGACAGGTTAATGTTGATCTTAGAGGTCTCCTCCAACCTTGATGGTTCTATGATTCTATAATTCCCATATCACAGCTCTGCCAGGCTCCCATTAAGGAGGAGAGAAGGTCTCTCCTATGAAGCTCCTCAGGCACTCTCCTCCTACCTCCAAAATACAAACATCATATGCTTTTATACTTTCTCCAAGAGCCACTTCTGTACACTTATATCAGACCCAACATTTGATGTCAGTCTTGACTTTAAGGCTGTTGCACTGAGGCCTCTCCCCATTTAGAGGCATCCTCCCACCTGGGGAGACATCAGCACGGATCCCACAAGGGACCCCCCAAAGGCATGGCAAAGCCTGCAGCTCTCTCAAGAAGCTCAGCATTTAATGCCACATCGAAATGGGTCACCACAGCTTCAGATCAACTGCAGAGAGTAGCCTCTTGGCTTGAGACATTTCCATCTGGTTGGATGGAGAGGGAGAAGGGACAAACCTCCACCCCATTTACTCTCCAGTGGACTGAAAAGTCCAAAGAAGTACAGGCCATAAACCACACTGTGCCATTATGCATTGATGGGAGTTCACAGAGGATAAAGGCTGGATCTTAAATACTTAGAAACATAAGGGCCATGAAGTCCCTAAGGTTTCACCTGACTTTGGATCAGGTCCTGAGTGTAGCACAGGACCTTAGGATATTATCCTTAGGCAAGACCAGAACAAATGTCAGCTGGAAGAGACAGGCTGAGAAAAGAGACATTTTCTGGTGAAGTACAACTGAAGCCCAACAGAATCACAGAATGAGTTAGGTTGGAAGGGACCACAATGGGGCATCTGGTCCAACCTCTCAACTCCAGCAGAGCCACCCTAGAGCACATGGCTCAGGATTGTGTCCTGACAGGTCTGGAATATCTCCAGTGAGGGAGAATCCACGACCTCTCTGGGTAATCTGTTCAGTGCTCAGTGGCTGCACAGGAAAGAAGTTCTTCCTTGTGTTCAGGTGGAACCACCCTGCATCCTTTCTCAGTCCACACAGCCATCTGGATGGAACATTTTAAATGGTATCCTTCAAAGCACGTTCCCAACTCTTCAGCTGTGGCAGTGACCATTTTCTCATGAAATGTTCATCACCCTTACCATTTCCATGCCCATCTATAATAACTAACAGCCATGCACAGAACTGTGTAGGTGAAGCACATTAAATGTTGGTACCACTCTGTGATGGGGGTGTGCAAAGCTGCTTCTATGGGAAGGTCCCTCCCCCCTCCTATTTTGATTTTTCTGCTTCTATACTTGATGACTAGCAATAAAAATGGGTAAACAGAGATCCAAGGGAAATGAAACTACATCTGCGGAACATTCAGAGCCAAAATACACAAGGTGGATAATTTGCATGCCGCATGTAAAAAGTAGTTACGCAGCTTTTCTTCCTACTCTTTACATCTCCATAAAACATAATAATGGATTTCTAATTATACATCCAAATAATAGGCAAGCTGCAAGATGTTGGGAGAAAATTGGAAAGGGGGAAAGAAACCAACCAAAGGTACAGATGTAACGAGGGTAGTGACATTTCTATAAAGACGCTTCAAGTAGTCATTTTGAAACAGAAATTTTTTTAAGTGTCCTAATAGGAGTTTTCATTTCCAGACAATTTGCTATGCCGTTAAGTGATGTCAGACTACAAGCTGCAATCTACTACAATGACCAAAGAAGAGCTGTTTTCACACCCATCACAATATGTAATTGATTCCTAACTTGGCTTTCGACAAAAGAAACCAATCGGATTTATGCCAAATTCAGGCAGTGGATGAAGTCTTGACTTTTGATGTTAAACATCTGATAAACTTTATGCTGACAGAAAGGGGTAAATGATAAGCTGCTTAAGGTAGAAACTAACTCACACTGGATGATGGAACACAGCCAGTGTCTCCTTGAGACTGGCAAATGGTGGATTTGAATTGGCTGCATTGCTGTAGGGAAGGGGAACATCCTCTGCCCATGCACAGTGAGAGAGTTCTGGCCAGTGAAAGCTCCTCCTTCCCACAGTGAAGCTCTTCCCAAACTTTGTCCTGTCAACCTGAGGGCAGCCCACAGCTGCCTGCTCCTACTCACCTCCTGCCAGGCGTGTTGGTGTGGAGATCTGGACCCCCATCCCTCATGAACCTCTGTGACATCCCAAAGGGCTGAAGCACTAGACATCATCAATCACCACATCACTGGGTGCCACAGCTTCCACACTGAGCAGCAATTCACTGCCTCAAGTAGCTCTTCTCCTAGGCACTTCCCAGCCTCCAGCAGCCAGCAGGGTTGGCTTGGTTCTCTTGGAAGTTCAGATGCCTTTGACTCACTGCTGCTGCTCTGAGCTGTTCTGCCTCCCACCTAGTTTATGTTTTGCACCTCGGGATATCCTCATGGGGCAGCTGTTTTGCACATTCCTGGTCTGAGGCATGAGTCTTCCAGAGAGGAATGTGTATGTTTTGCACACTCAGTCCATCAATATCAGCTCCATCAGCATACCTGATGCAATCAGTTATCCTTGAGGAGTTAAGGCAGAGAATACCCAGAAATCTGGCTGCTACAGAAACAGAGCAACAAATGTTTTTCCTAATGAAATTTTCTAAATATCGTTTTCCTTTCTCATTTTGCCTTAGTCAAATAAAATCATTAAGGGTTCTTTGCAACTTGAGTACAAATGAGTCCTTCAGCCTTGGAAGCACACACTATGAGAAGAAAATCATCTGCCTGTTTGCTTAACCTCTGAAATTAAATGAGTTCAGAGGTAATGCTGGGGAGATTTAGAATAGATCTCCAAGTGACTTTCTCACAGGGAAAGAAACTCTCTGAGGGAAGCTGACTGTTAAATCAGCTCTCCTAGCAGAAGAAATAGCTACCAGAGAGCTGTCTCAGGTGAAAGATACAGGAGGGACTCCCATGGCCTCAGCTCAAAAACACCCAAGGGATGTCAGCACCTGTGTCAAGGTCTCACTAAGGAACACATCCTTAACTCCTAAGAATTTAACTGCAGCTGAGTGAGGAGAAAACCAAATTCCTCTCTACTCTGCAGGTGATACAATCCGTGGGTGAACTTTGATTAAATAAAAGATTCTAGATGTCTATTAGATCTACAAGAGCAGGGGCAGCCCTTGCTTCAGCAATGCTGAGGTCTCTCCCCACCAGAACGTGAGAGCCTCAGGGAGAATTTTCTGAGTCTCACTCACAGCAAACACAGCCAGCAAACACAGCACCCAGCCTGGCACTGCAACAGCAGTTGCCTGGGGAGTTTCCTTAGCTGTTCCTGAAGTTGCTAAGATGGGATGTCCAGCCCAGGTGGAGCACAAAAGGTGACATGGAACAGAAAGGTGGAGGATCCTGACAGCCCAGCTGCCCTGTGACTGTGTATGAGCTGAGCAGGAAGAATATTGTGCAACCCTGTGCTTGTAGTCTCCTTTTTGCAATGAAGTTGAAGGAAGCAGATGTTTTGTCTCACACAGTATTGTCAGTTGTCACGTCTCAGCCTTCTCAGGCATTGCTTTTCCTGCCTCAGAGCCCTCCGTGGGGATTTTGCTGGCTAACCTCACACTTACAGAGATGGGCACATGGCACTCAGACCAAGTGTGAAAAGCAATTTATAAGACAGAGACACAAGGTGCTTTCCAAAGCAATGACCTCTTCTTTCTCTGTTATGCATTCTATAACAATATTCTTATGATTTTATGGTTGACAATGGATAATCCCTAATCTCTCTTGTTTTGTAAAATATTTTCCTCTAAAACCTGTTACATGAACACAAGTTTAACAAACAAAAAAAATCCTCCACCAGCATTGCAGCTGCCACTACCCATATGTGATCCTGCATTCAAGGTATAAGTTATTTAAGAATAAATTTGAGATGCACCACCCAAGGCTTTTTTTTCCTTCAAAATGAGCAACCTCCCAGCCAAGCAGAGGAGAATCTGGCTGGGAACTAGAAGAGAAATGGCAAGTGGATTGGAATTGCCCCCTAGAAAGATTTCAACATTCAGCTATTTGATACTGAAAACTAAGAAGGTGCCTGCTGACACTGGTTGAGGGTGAATGCTAAGCACTGTGGGGTCTAAAACCATCACTTCCCATTTGTTTGCATGTTTTGTTCTCCTCCCACACTGCTTTGTTTGTGTGGGCAGGTACATGGGCAGTGATTTATGTTTACATGTTTTGCAGGACATTTAGAAAGCTACTACAGCTGATACCCACGGGGTGCTAGCACAGCATAAAAAACATTTGCTTCCAATTCCAGCCCACTAATTCTAATCCATATAAAACATCACAAAATACTGGGAAAATTAATTTCTCTAAATACAAGGAGTTTATGAAACCATACAGATAAAATGCAGCTTCAACAACAAATAGAATCATAAACATATAGAATTTTAGGGGTTGGAATGGACCTTAAAGATTATATAGTCCCAACTCCTGCCCTGGGCAGGGACACCTCCCACTAAACCAAGTTGCTCAAGGCTTCATCTAACCTGGCTGTGAACACCACCAAGGTTGGGGCAGCCACAGCCTCCCTGGGCAACCTGTGCCAGTGTCTCACCACCCTCACAGGAAAGAAGTTTTTCCTAATATCTAGCCTAAATTTCCTCTCTTTCAATTTGTACCCATTGCCTCTTGTCCTGTCACTGCAGCTCCTAACACAGAGTCCTTCTCTGGGACCCTTATCCCTTCCCTTAGCCAAAAACGATCTCTGGTATTTTATCTAAATATTTATATGTTTTAGTTATCTATATGATCAGTACAAGATTGCTAAGGGTAGGATTAGATTGGACTTAAGGCAGCAATTCTTTACAATGAGGGTGGTGAAGAGTCACAGAATCAGAGAATAATCAGAGTTGGAAGGGATCCACACAATATTAATATGAAGGTATTCCTTCCAAACTGAAATAAGATTGCTGAAAACTAGTGTTAACTGACTCTTATTATTCCTCACTAAAACTTGTTTCTCTCCCCAGGAGAAAAAAAATAACATGAGAAAAAGACAATCCGATTCTCCCCTTCTGAAACACAGTACATTAAATTTCCTATAAACCTGTTGTTACAAAATCGCTATTTGTAAGGAAGATTCCTCATTTCCAAGTATCCACATTCCACTTCTGGCAACGGCTCTTTGCATTAGGCTGCGAACTGCACCATCTTGTGGCAAAGCAGCAGCATTAACACACACCAGGGACACCCTCCAGCTTTGCCTTCCACAAGAACGAACAGGACAAGTACCAGAAATCGATGGCATCGATATATTCCGTCTGTGTTAGAGAGAATTTCTGTATCGTTAAGATACAGTTAAGATTTCCCATCCCTGTGAGTGTTCAAGTCCAATTTGGATGGGGCTCTAGTGAAAGGTTCCCCTGCACAGTACTAGAATCAGTTTATGTTTGAATAATCTGGTTTAGCTTTCCATTCCTCTCATTCCCTTGCATTCACAAGGTTATTAGAATCATAAAACCATCAAGGTTGGAGGAGACCCATCGAGTCCAACCATTAACCTGTCACTGCTGGAACCCCTAAACCCTAAACCAGATCCTCCAGCATCAGATCCAGACACCTCTTCAATACTTCCAGGGATGGTGACTCCACCACCTCCCTGGGCAATCTATTCCAGTCCCTGAACACCCTCCCAGGGAAAACATTTCTCCTCACATCCAATCTGACTCTGCCCTGGCTCAGCTCAAGGCCATTCCCTCTAGTCCTCTCCCTGCAGCCATGGCAGGACACACATCCCCCACCTCTCTCCAACCCTGGCAGGGAGTTGCAGAGAGCCAGGAGGTCACCCCTGAGCCTCTTCTCCAGGCTAAACAAACCCAACTCCCTCAGCCCTTCCTCATCCCACATGTTCTCCAGACCTCTTCTACCCTCGTTGCCCTTGGCTAGACTCGCTCCAGTGCCTCAATGGCCTTTTTAAAGTGAGGGGTTAAATGCTAATTAAGCCACTCTGTATTTGCCTTAGTGTAAAAAAAAGTCTCATGTAACTCCCACTTGTTTTTCAAAGGAACAGGTGAATGGACTCAACTGTTGAATTCAATTTAACAAGTCACAGAAGCTTCTGGGTTGGAAAAGACCTCCAAAATTATCGAGTCCAACCTTTAACCCATCACTGTCAAGTCCTCCACTCAACCATGTCCCCAAGTGCCACACCTACACGTCTTATAATACCTCCAGAGATGGAGACTTCCCTGAGCAACCTTTCAGTGAAGAAATTTTTCCTAATATCGAATCTAAATCTCCACTCGCACACCTCGAGGCCACTTCCTCCCATCCTATTATTACTTGCTCCTTTGGAAATGAGACCAACACCCACGTAGCTATAATGTCCTTTCAGGTGACTTTAGAGTTACAGATTCTGATTCAGGTCCAATGAGAAAGCTTGTCCAGGCTTACAAAGTATTCTCATGACACAAGAACTAAGAAGAAGCACAGAGTGGCTTTGGGGAGGAAGGAGTCACAAACAAGCCAGTCAGGGATCCATACTCAGTTCCTGACCTCCTCTGTTTTGCTCAGTTCATGAGGTCTGTTTACTTGTCTCCCCCTCTTGAATGGTGCTTGGGAAAATAATGACCCACACAGATCACTCATAGCTGCTTATCATCTGTGGTGACCTGCTAGCTGCACCTTTTGTTACCTCTGAGGTGTAAAGTTTTTGGTATCATCTACAGCAGATAAGCAACAGAGCAGGTAGTCTTGCACTTAAAAAGAAATCTAGCTGGGGAGGAAGAATTCCAAGCACTACATGAAAAGGAAGTTGGAAGTTGCCCTGTTGTTAAAACCAGAGCTGAATTTATTGTTTTCTGCTTTCTCCTAGTGAGATGAACTTTATCCTCTTTCTTGCTGTAGCTCATTTCCTATGGGACAGATGAAGGACATGCTCTTCCTTGAAAGTATTTGACCTCTGTCCCAGGGAAGGAAGTTGGCAATAAACCAAAACCTTAAGCTTTTGGGTGAGTGCTGTAACCACTAATCTATTTTGGAAGGCTACAATTATAGGCAAGAGGTGGGCAGCACTGTCATCACCTCCTGCTTCTGATTTTAAAAAAGAAAAGTTATGACTGTATTTGGCAAAGAGTCCAATGCTATCTTTGTGCATTAGCCCATATTTGGCACACTCCTCCTCGATCGGGCCCCTCGAGATTTAACGGGTGGGGAAGAGTATTCTAAAAGATTAACTTGAGCCTAATCCCTCCAGCTCTTTCTGCATTTGAGGGAAGAACAGAAAAACTGACTCCTCCAGAGGGTGACTCAGAGCACCTAAATTTAGGAACTTGCTCTGAATCATTCCCTACTTAACCTAGGGAAGCATCCTGGAGACAACTGATTCCACAGGCGAAGGTTATCCTCTGTGACTGTTCCTCTCCAACATCCCCTCAATTGTCAGTACCATTCTCACTAGCTTCTCAACTCCACCATCACTTAGGTGGGAAGTTGTCACTTACCCTGAGATACCTGTGAGGCTGAGAGGGAGGCACGTCAAAGATGTCCACACACCTGGGTAGGAGCTGCCTAATTTCAGAATTTATATCACTAAGTCATTAAACAAATACACTGATTTTTCAAAGTTATAATCCACCAACAGTTTCCTAAATTGTTATTAATTTTGGTGGAGCTAAGAGGCCAAGTTGGCACATGCGCTACTATTTTATATTTAGCCTTCTAAAACTGCACCAGCATCTTCCACAATTTTAAATACATTTCAAGAAACTTGTTTGCTGCTTTTCAAACAGACAAAACGTAGTGATTGTAGCAGAAAAAAAAAAGTCTTTATTACTGAATAAATTTACACAACAGTTTTAAATCAGAAATTTTGGCAGCACTCTGCCATTCTTGAAATACCCAAACTTATCGTTTTTTCCAGGTGAACTTCCGTCTGGCTCCCTCTTGACCAGGCTTCTTCCGTTCCTTCACACGAGGGTCAACTGTTAGCAATCCAGCTACAAAACACAGAGAATTACCCACATGTTTACTGCTCCTACTGAATATTATGGATACATCACATGTGAGGGATTCAAGGCAGCCAATAACTTGGACTTTCACTAACAATATGAACCGTAACACCTAGAGGGGTAAAGACGCAGTGTAAAACCACACTGCAAAGAGTGTCACCAGATCAGGGGAGACCTCATCACCTTCTACAACTCCCTGACAGGAGGTTGGAGTCAGGTGGGGGTTGGTCTCTCCTCCCAGGCAACCAGCAGCAGGACAAGAGGGCACAGACTCAAGCTCTGCCAGGGAAGGGTTAGGTTGGATATTAGGAAGAGATTTTTTGTGGAGAGAGTGCTCAGGCATTGGAATGTGCTGCCCAGGGAGGTGGTGGATTCACCATCCCTGGAGGTTTCCAAGCTGAGACTGGATGTGGCACTTGGTGTCATGGCCAAGTAACCACGGTAGGGTTGGACTTGATGATCTTGGAGGTCTTTTCCAATCCGTTTGATTCCATGATTCTACGATCCTCTAACATTTTAACTTCTTTTTAGTAACTGAACTTCTTCACATTGTCCTTTACAAACCACTATGAAGTCCCACACTGTTTTCTATCTATCTATCCCTATTGCTTAAGCCTTTAGAGCAGAAGTCTCCAACCTTTTTTTGATCACAGTCCTATCAGTAAAACATTTTTCAGCATGCACCTCCACTGCATGTGATTTATTAATTTGTAAGTTACATACACTACAAACTCTACAGATTCTCTTACAGAATCCCACTGGATCAGGTGGGGTGCACACACCCAACTTTGGAGACCACTGCTTTGGTGTTTCCAAAGCATATTTAGCTATGTCCAACTGCTCAGAATTACGCTGATCTCAGTACAGACACCAAACTCATTACCATGTCAGTGTACAAAGGGATTCCCAGCAAGTCATACTGTCATTACTGAATAGGTGTCATCAAAGAAACATGCTGCAAAGACAGTAGCATGAAGATAACTTTGGTGCCATGGATGGCAATAGAATGAAAAAAATCACAGCAGTTCTGCCAGTAATCCAGGCAGGTACTCTTGCTACTAGGCCAGAGAGAGCATAGTTAAAAGCTCTCTTCATAACTGTGTATTTGCTGAAACAGCGTGGCATCTCATCACTGAGAGGCATCAAATCCTGCTGTCACCTCAACAAATTCCATCTTATCTTAGGTAACTTGTACATGCTAAATAATGCAAGAGAGGAAAGAAGCTCCTTCAGTTTGGCTAGTTGCTTGCAACATGTTTATGCTCATTCCTTTCCCTTCACAGCTAACCTTCCAGTGTCCAAGAATAAAACATTTTAAAACAAGAACAAGACCACAGAACCATCAACATAGGAGGAGACCTCTAAGATCACCAAGTCCAACCATTCACCTGTCACTGCTGGAACCTCTAAACCAGATCCTCCAGTGCCAGATCCAGACACCTCTTCAACATTTCCAGGGATGGTGACTCCACCACCTCCCTGGGCAATTCATTCCAGTGTCTGACCACTCTACAGATGTGACTAATCAAGTGAAACAAAACACAATCTTAGTACCTTACAGCTCACTAATGCCTGATCCAGACTTATTTATTAGTGAATACACATTCATGTTTTGTGATTCTATGTTCAGGCAACATAAGCTGGTTAACAGACCTAAAAGAGGTCATAAACAGATGGAAAAGTGCTCAAGAAGTCATCCAAAATGTGCACAAAGGATGCTAGGAAACAAGTGAAAACAATTTAGAAGTAAATGCAGATCCCTTTCATACAATACACAGGGTTTCACTGGGATTATTTACTCAAATCTGAACCTTAATGATCCTTGCATTAATTCTGTTAATTACCAGAAACACATTAAGAAACACTGAAATAATTTCAGTTCCTACCTTGCCTCATGAATTCCACCTCCTTTTCTGTCACAAAACTCCTTAAGGCTCTTGCAGTGGCTAAACGTATTGCTCCAGCCTGTGCAGATCTTCCTCCACCAGAGACTGTGCAAATCGTGTCGTGTTTTCCAATTCTGTCAAGAAACTGGAAAGGGAACAACAACTGTTCCCTAAAAAGAAGAAAAATTAAACATATACAAGTACATAAAGTTCCATGCTAAGCACATTTCTTCTCCTAGTACACACAAAACCAGAGTTAATTTTTGGGCAAAGACCCAGAAAGGCATTCAGACCTCATTCAAATCAATAGGAAATTAGCAGCTAGAAGCATATTCCAACTGCCAATGGTAAATATTTGAGGTTTCATTTTACAATTACTTTATTACACTACTTATCTATCGATGCCAACATCTGTCAGCTCTGGATATTGAAATTGAGCAATCTCTCCCTCCATTCTTGAGCTTAAAAACCACAATATAAAATAAGAATCAAAATCACAGAAGGGATAGAAACCTTATGTCAGCCTTATGAGGAGTCTTCTCTGTATCAGACTGGAGCACCTCACTGCTGAGGAAAGGCTGAGGGAGTTGGGCCTGTTCAGCCTCCAGAAGAGACAACTGAGAGGAACTTCATTAATGTATTCAGGTACATGAACAAGAAGTGCCAAGATGATGGAGCCAAACTCTTCTCAGTTGCGGAAACCAATAAAACAAGAGATAACAGGCAAAAACTGATGCCCAGGAGGTTTGACCTGAATACAAGAAAGAACTTCTTCCCTGTGCAGTCACTGAGCACTGAACAGATTGTCCAGAGAGGCGGATTCTCCCTCACTGGAGATATTCCAGAACCATCTGGACACAACCCTGAGCCATGTGCTCTAGGGTGGCCCTGCTGGAGTAGGGAGGTTGGACCAGATGACCCATTGTGGTCCCTTCCAACCGAACTGATTCTGTGATTCTGTGCACATCCTCCAAAATCTGAAGCTTCACATGAAATGTCTCACATAGTTTGTTTCCTCTAAGTTACTGTATGCCAGAGGAATTATACATGCATCCAATTTACAAATCTCCCAGGGAACACTTAAAGATAATGCTTATTATTTATTGTTAAAATAATCTCCAAACCTTTTCTGAGGGGACTAAAATTGGAACTATTCATACACTCTGTGCTCTTGGGTTTTGCATCCCATCAGAAATGGAGAGACAAGAAGCACAGAGTAAGGTTTATCTATCAGTTCCCAAACTCCTGCAAATTAGGAGAAAATGCAAGAGCCATTTCCATAAACCAGATACTTACACAGAAACAAGAACACAGCACCAACATATAAATGCATGGCATTACTTTGGCTGGAATGATTAAAGTAGAGTAAGGACACAGCATGTCACAGTGCTCTCACCTGTCCTGCAGCACTGGGAAGTAGTGCAAAATGTCTATTCCATTCACTGTGATTTTTCCACTCCCGTTGTCATGAACGACTGCAGTAGCTCTTGCAGTTTTTCTTCTACCTTAAAGAAATTAAACCAAATCTGTTATAAGGCTTAAAGATTCTACAGAACTTCAAGTGCCCAAAATGTCAAGCAAACCTCAAGACTTTCATACAGTGCCAGCTGTTTGGTTTTTAGGGTGAGGTCACAAAAAGAACAACGAGCTTTCAATATATTTTAATCAATGCCTATTAAGAGAGGAAGAAGCGTGTGTTGGAAGGAGATAAAGGTAACACTATATCTTCCATAGATCTGGACATTTTCTTGGCCTGGTGATGTCACAGTAGATGAAAATAAACAGTTTGTTGAACTCCTTCCTACATTTACAATAAGTACAATTTCTAGTAGTATTAAAATACTTTATAAAATCCTAAAAAGGTACATAAGTTTAAGAATATTCACATGGGAGAGATTAACACTTTCATTATCCTGGTATAAGCAGTAACTATGCACCATTAACATAGTTTTCTCAGAAATTACTATTTACACTTAGTTCTAAGTGCAATAGTTTCAATGTCCTTTTTAAAGTGAGGGGAACAAAGCTGAGCACAGCACTGAGCTGGGACCTCCCCAGTGCCCAGTGCAGGGGGATGAGCACTGCCCTAGTGCTGCTGACACACTCTGCTGGGGCCAGACCAAGATGCCCTTGGCCTTCTTGGCCACCTGTGAACACTCTTGGCTCCCACTGAGCTGTGCCACCAGCACTGCCAAGTCACTTTGTGCCCAACACCTCTGTCCCCACTGTTCCCCCAGCCTGGAGCTGCATGGGCTGTTGTGTCCCAAGGGCAGGACCAGCACTTCGCATACATAGCACAAACCTCTGCAGAGGTACTACTGTAAGGAAATACAGATAAAAACTAACAGTTGATATAGTCTGGGATAAAAACTTCCACTTTGTTAGCAGAGCACGTCGTAACTTGGTATGTCATTAACATCATGGGGGTTGGTCTCTTCTCCCAGGCAACCAGCAGCAGGACAAGAGGGCACAGACTCAAGCTCTGCCAGGGGAGGGTTAGGGTGGATATTAGGAAGAGATTTTTTCTGGAGAGAGTGATCAGACATTGGAATGTGCTGCCCAGGGAGGTGGTGGATTCACCATCCCTGGAGGTTTTCAAGCTGAGACTGGATGTGGCACTTGGTGTCATGGGCAAGTAACCACGGTAGGGTTGGACTAGATGATCTTGGAGGTCTCTTCCAACCCAGTTGATTCTATGATTCTATGATCATGAACATCTATACATGCAGCATTCATAAAGTAGTGACTCTCAGCACATACTACAAAGAAAGCAACGTGAAGAGGAAAAAATTCTGTGTCATTACAAGCCAACTTGAAATTATTACCTTCACCAGTGCTGAAGGCCACTCCTCGCTCATCATACTGCAAGGGCTCAATAACCACCTTCTGCAACTGCACAGGAACTTCCTTGGAAAACTTCTGTATGTACTTCTCCTCCATGTCACCGCATGGCAACGCTGCCAATTTTTCTAAGAGCTGAATAAATCTCAAATACTGTAAGACAACAAGACCACGTTAAAGGATGCAAGTGTAATTGTATTTGCTAAAACTTTCTATTTTTATAGAATGGATCTTTCCTACTTCACTTTTATTGATGACTTCTGACAAGATGACACTTTTGCACCTACATGCTGATTCAAGAACAGCATGCAGTTGCATCATTTTCTGTGTGACTAAAGACACCTAGCTCTTCAGGCAACAGGGAAACTTTTAGTTCAGAGCATAACCAACCCCTTTGCAATGAAGAATTATTGTACTAGAATTAAGTTCTTCTCACTTTTAAACAGAAAACATTGAGGAGCGTCTTAATTATTTTATTATTGCTGTGTTAAAAGGGCCAAAGGAAAAGATGTTCACCTGATTTCCACTAAGTCAGCATATTCATTTGCTTGGAAATAATTTTATTTCACTAAACTGAGTCTCTTTAATGATTATATTTCATAACATATACAGAAAATGCCTATCTCTCTTTCTTTGTTCAAGCTGAGTTACTTTAATGTTTATGATTTCCTTTAAAACTGAACAATCAAGCTATTTCAAAATTCAAGAGATACTTGACTTTAAGGGCAACCTCTTCAAATAAATTATCCTTTGCTACTGTGTGGTTCTCCTTCCCCCTTACACCTCCCTCCAAAGTTCTTCAACATGTGATTAAATACACGTAACTGTGTTAACCCATTTGTGCTAAGGGCTGGGATGTCCTCACACAAGTGTTCCTGCAAGGAGCACCAGAGAGCAGTCACTGGATATAAATAAAGGCAGGGGACCATCTAAAATGGATTGCTCATACATATCTAATAACATGATTTTTAAAAGATTTTTTTTACTTGCAGATTGTTATTAAAAGTGTTTTTTCTTCTCTTTGTTGCCAGAGTCTTGTGCACAAAATTACTACTCTTCTTGTAACTTAGCAATAGCCCCTGCAACTCTGACATCACTTGAAAACTACTTCTGTTTAATGCTAGTCGATATGATAGTTGATAGGAAATCTAATGATATTTGAGGGAGGTGATCCTGCCTCTCTCCTCAGCCCTCATGAGGCCACACCTGGAGGATTGTGTCCAGTTCTGGGCTCCTCAGGACAACAGGGACATGGAGCTCCTGGAGCAGGTCCAGGGGAGGGCAAGGAAGATGCTGAAGGGACTGGAGCACCTCAGTGATGAGGAAAGGCTGAGGGAGTTGGGGCTGTGCAGTCTCCAGAAGAGACAACTGAGAGGGACCTCATTAATGGATTCAAGTCCATGAATGGGAAGTGCCAAGAGGATGATCAGACTCTGCTCAGTGGGGGAAACCAACAAAACAAGAGGGAACAGCAAAAACCGATGCCCAGGAAGTTCCACCTGAACATGAGGAAGAACTTCTTCCCTGTGCAGTCACTGAGCACTGAACAGATTGCCCAGAGAGGTTGTGGATTCTCCCTCACTGGAGATATTCCAGACCCATCTGGACACAATCCTGAGCCATGTGCTCTAAGGTGGCTCTGATGCAGTAGGGAGGTTGGACCAGATGATCCATTGTGGTCCCTTCTAATCTAACTGATTCTGTGATGACAGACATGTAGTAAAGCCTTTGAATAGCAGAAATATGAAAATACAAAAAAGCAAAAATTATAGAGACTACAGAAGAAGAAAACTTCCACAGTTTTCACTTGGAGAGTGCAAAGTAAAAAAAAAAGTCCATAGCTCTGATTTTGTTTAACAATACAAACACCATAGAAAATTCTGTAGCAGTGGCAAAACATACAAGAATTTGAGCAGGTAAGACTAGCAGTTTATACTGAGATGTTTCAAATACATTCAGACAATATTTGTTCCTACAGTCTAAGGCTTTGTGGGTTTACATGTGAGAGGTCAGTATGTACAAGTGTTTGGTGTTTGGTTTTTGTTGGCGGGTTGGAGTTTTTTTTAAGCTCACTGTAACCTACTTTTACAGATGCAGAATGTACTATAACCAAGCAGTGAAGAACACCAAACTGTTTGGTTGTTCAACTAGACCTGGCTCTGAGAGGAAAAACAGCTATTCCAAATGCAGAAGCTACTGAAAACACTAAAATCACAGTGGCTTCTACTGCAAGAAAGACAGAGAGAATCTCCTGGGTACACCAGGATGGATAATTTACAGCAGCTACTTCTAAGTTATGACAAGTGAGCAAAGGGCATGTTTGCTGCTGTTAGGTTATTTTTGCAATGATGCTGTCCACAGGACAGCAGAGATTAAAGAACACTGCTTCTAGGTGAGAAAACACTTGGGATGTTCAGACAAATAGAGTTACATTCTCTGGTACTGTCATATTCAGGCTTAAGCTTCTAAAAGAAAACCAAGCTGGTCACATAGGCTGAACCTGCTGCTAGAAAATCTAATGCTCTTTAGGGGACTGTAGGGTGAGACTTGAAGTAGTGAGTCTCACTTTCTGAGTGAGAAAGGTCTATTAGGATGAATTGTCTTATTCTCAGAGATAGATGTAGAGAAGGACTCCAAACCCAGAGAGTGATACAGTTTGCAGGTACTGAAGAAACTGCAAAACCTTCCCCTCTCCATTATACACAGAAATACCCCTCTATATTCATAAATACTCTACATAAATTGCCCTCTATATTTCCCTCTTCATATCAAGGGGAATAGAACAAGAGATATCTGTATCAACTATAGAGTTTTGCAATTTGTTTCTGACACTTGATTTTTCTGATCACTAAGAAAAAGGACTCCTTATTCTGACAAACCTTCTGTGCTTCTTCTATCATTATTATGTCATCCTTCAGATTAAACAATCAGAAACTCTGTGCAGGTTTACCATGATACAGATCCATCGTGTTTCCCATCCTGAACATTTACCTCTTCTCTCCAATAGGTAACAAAGGTTCTAGTCCTGTTCATTTCTCATCTGTAACTAGGATAAATTACTACTTCTTGCTATTATAAGGTGTCACTATACTCCATTCCTGACTACATAATTAGATGACAAGGAACAAATGCTCTAGATCTCACAATGTTACCAGGAGTAAAACTGAATTATGTTAGCAACAATGGAAAGCTCTTAATAGTTCTGTACAGTGCTAGATAAAATAATCAACACAGGTCACTTCAGAGCAAGACCAATGTGACAGAGCTATGAACACAGATAGACTTTATCAGAAGGAAGAAAACTCTTTTAAAAAAAGACCACCTGCTTCTACACAGCACCTTTTCAGTATCCAAAAATGCACCCAGAATCATTATTTTTAAGACAAGCTTCCTTAAGATTAGAAAGATTAATTACTTACATCAGTATCTGACAGTTTTTCTAACAACATTTCTTCCAATTCAATCTTAGTCAGCCATCTGCTGCCAACCAGGTTTCTGTTTAAAATATCACATATATTCTTCCTTTAATTAACCATGCAATTACAGTTACATCACAAAAGACCACACATACAGCCAGTCTTCCTTCAGAAATACATTCTCCATCCAAAATGAACACAGATCACATTCCTATAGTAAACATGAGAAGGTCTACATTGATTTGAAAAGATCTGCCTTATGAAAGGGCTCATAGCTTCATGTATTGAATTAACCACATGAAAATCATCAGTATCAGCTATGCATTATTCATATTATTGAAGGCTGAAACTGAGCTGGATTAATACTGTAATAGGACGTGATCTTCCCCACAACTCAGGACTTACTTTTAAAAGGCTGCTGCCAGGGAAAATTTGGTTTACCAGCAGTAAAGGACAAAAATCAAAGGCAGAATGTTAAAATCAAATTCTTTTTTTGCCTCTGGTCTTGACTTTTCAGATCAATTCAAAGAACTGCACCAGCACTAAGCACAGTGAAGAACTAATGCAGCAGTGACAGCCTGTATTCTATCTACTGTGTGATCTGGAGCTGCTCAGCACAGGAGCTGCACTGATGAGAGCAAAAGCAGAGATTTATAAGAGAACAGCCTCATACAGATATGCTAACACAAAGAAAACCCAATGCCTGAAATAAATCTGTGAGATACACGTGATATGAAGTGACCAACTAAACAGAATGGCACCATAAATATACTTACCAACATTAGCAGGTAAATGTAAGGCAAAGCTCTAACTAGTTTCTTACCTCTTTGAGTTTTTTTAGGAGCAGTTTTCAGCAGCATTAAGGAAGCTGTGATTCAGTAAAACACTCCTCCTGAATAGGATTTTAAGTAGTACTACTTCTTAGCATGTATTTTAATGCTTTTCTGAGTCAGGACATGAGAAATGTTTATTCAGAATCAATGCAGGTTTTAACAGGAATTTGAAAAAGCTTCCAGTCCTGACAGACTCAAGAATTATTTACATTTACATCCTTCCAGTGAAACCAATGAAATATTTTACATGTGAAAAGCTATAAACTTGAAGTAGATCAAAATCAGGTCCTAACCCTACAGCTGATATTACAGAATGTGTCCACAATAGATTATTTTATGGGGAAATAAAACCCACTTAAAACCACCAGAAAAAAACCCCAACAACCCAAACCAAAAATCCAGCCCTTCCCACTGACCCTCTACCTACACTTAGGAGATAAATTATCCAGACTAATCTCAGAGGAAGTACCATATCCAGTGTGGAAAATAAGTCTTGAAAATCCTTTAAATTCTCTGAGCTTTTACAAACCTAACAGGGAAAAAAACCTTTCATCTCTGACTAGCTTTAGGTCATTTTTCACATCAGTAAATCCACTGGCTGAGCTCTGTAAGCAGCCAAGTTATTTTTCAGCAGCACACACCAAGAAACCAAATACATTTGTTCTCTTGTCTGCTCAGAAACTAACATGAATCTCTGATAAAATATTCTGTGGGTCATAGGACACTATTTATATCGTGAAGAAACATGAACTTCTGTTATTTAAGAAATTGAAATCATCTCAGCAAATTAATCCTTTCTCTTCCAAACATAAATAACAAATGGCTGAAATTAAGAAGTGACAAACCAACATGATGTGCAACTGGAGCAATGCATAAATCTAGCTAGAAAATACACAGCAAGAACAAAGAGAGGAATAACTTGGGACAGTGAAAAAAAGAACAGAGAGAAGCACTGAATGCCAAAAATCAAAACTTCCTAGCTGTATCCATTTCTTTCAATGACTTTCTTAATATTCTAAAATAAAATCCTCACAAGAAGTATTAAAATAGAAAAATCAAGGATACAGCCCAAGAGGAGCAAACAGTACTCAGAGTAAATACTCATTTCCAAGACAATCCTGATTGTAAGCACTCCGAAACTAACAACTGTACATCTCTCACAGCCCCTTCTGACTGACATGGAGCTTTTCTGTCCAGTGGCTAACTAGCTGAAGAGCTTGTTGTGCACAGCAGAGAAGTTAGAGATGAAAAGAGAAACTAAATTCACTTACTAAAAATGGTCATAATTAAACAAATCATAGAATCAACCTGGTTGG
>NW_008673174.1:0-1463 GCF_000695815.1 Acanthisitta chloris
CCAACGATACCCTTTTGGGTCCTTGAAGTATCCTCCCCAGAGATAATCCATGCCAAGGATACACAAAGCCTCTGGTCCAGTCCCAATAGAATGCTTCAGCCACTTGCTCCCAGTCAGGCTGATCTCATCCTCCAATACAGTCATCTCTTTGGCTCGCTCTGTCACTCCGGAAATACAAATGGATTCTGCCCCAACATGTCTTGATGGCACTAGGATACAATGTGCACCAGTATCTACTAAAGCTTTGTTGTCCTGTGGGACTGACGTGCCAGGCCATTGAATCCATATAGTCCAGTAAACTCGGTTTTCCTTCTCCTCTACCTGGCTGGAGGCACAGCCGCTCTAACCCTGATCATGAAGTTCCCCATTAACTTATTGTAGAAATGGACTAGAACTTCTCTCCCTAGAGTCAGCAGTATGATAAGACCTTCCCTTCTGCCTGCTGGAGACAGGAGCAGCAACTTTCCTGTAAAAAACCCCATTTGTGGCTGGTTTTTCCCACAATTCCCATATCTTTGCATCTAGGACTGAGGTAGGCTGTCCACTCCACTTCCTCATATCTTTTCCTTGTTCCTGCAGGGAAAACCATAGGGCATTCTGTGGTGTGTATCTTCTATATCCTCTTTCTTGAGCCAGAGGACACCTGCTATCAACTGCTGAGATACGAGCCTGTATAGGTGGAGAGTGGAGCAAATCTTCCCTGAATTTCTGGAACTCCTCTGTCCATCTGATTCTTTTGATAAGTTCTCTGATAATTTCTCCACAGCAATGACAATGGCAGCAGAAGTACTGTCTTCATATTCCTGGAGTTGCCAAATAATGCCACCCACTGCTGGCAGCATATTCTCTTTCCAAATGAATGTTGCCAATGGGTTGCCATGTGATGTAGTGCACTCTGCACAACTTTCCACCACACGGGTCAGTTACATAAAACTTCATCTGAATCTGTGGGGAGCTGCACGTTGTCCGGGTCAAAATATATAATTCCCTCAACTACCAAACACCTTTTTCTATTGCAGTCCATTTGCCTAAATCACATTTAATATCATCTTTCTAGGGATACCTGTCCCTCACAGTTGATAGGAGTCGCCTCCAGAGGCTAAGGGTTTGTGTCTTTTGTCCTGTTGCTCTACCAATGCCTGGGTCCTTAGCAAGTGATTCCAGCTACTTGGCTTTCTTACTCTCTAACTCCACACTGTTGGGCCATTATCCCAGCACCAGAGCAGCCAGTCAGTAATACGCTCACCTGAATGATGGGTACAGTCCGTTTGAATTTCCCACAGCTCACTCACGGTTAAGGGTCAAGTGGTGGTGGTTATCTCTTCTCATTGTTCCTGTAATGGCCTTTGTGATGGCCCTGCTTCTTCATCCTGTTTCCCCCTCTTCAAACTCCTTGACTGTCTTTGCTGAAGCTTTTTTACTGGTTGACTTTTGTGTCTTCTTCTTTTGCACAGGGGCAACTG
>NW_008673174.1:1486-20615 GCF_000695815.1 Acanthisitta chloris
TTTTGTGGTGGCTGTGCTTGTTGCTGGAGCTGAGCCAGCCACAATGTCTGTCATAGTGTTAGTTTTAATTAGCATCCTGACCATAAACCAGATCTGAACCATTTGCAACAACAGTGAAAAAAACCAGGTTGGCTTCAAATGTGCTCAAAGGATATTCAAATTTGTTAAAATTCTCAAACACCGTAATCAGCTTGGAGGAGAAGGAAGGAAAGAGGGAGGGACAAGAGATTTAGGAGACTACTTCTGCCTTAGGTTGTTCTTCGGAGCACTTAAAACCAAAGGTGCATGCACTTCATGCACCACAGAAGGACTGCTGTGGTTTAACCCCAGCCATCAGCCAAGAACTATGCAGCCGCTCGCACTTCATCCTCCTCCCTTCCCTGCCCCAGTGAAAGGAGGAGGAGAAACAAAAGCAAAATACATAGGTTGAGATAACAGCAGTTTAATAACTGAGAACAAAATGAGATAAAATACTAATGGATAATAAAAAGGGAAAGGAAAACCAAAACCAAACCAAACAAAACCTGCGATGCACAATACAATTGCTCACTGCCCACGGACCAATGGCAGACCCAGGCATGCAGCTACAGAGTATGCAGTATTTTAGTATTTTTTCATAGATATAATATTCTTCAGTGTAACAGTCACACAGATAATTTTCACCAAACAGTTATGAAATAAATAATGCATGAATTCCCAGAGAATGGAATACTGCTATTTTCCACCTAGTCTCAAAATGTATCACTAATCACAAGCATAAAGGTGGCTAAAAATCCATGGGAAATACCCCTATATTAGCAAACCTCTTCTGTAACCTTCTCATCCACCAAAGTAACATAAAATCAATCTGTAACATGCTACTGAACAACAGGCCTTGATCACAGACAGGTGTGTGTGGCAGAACCAACTTTTAAACCATCAGAGATGGTTAACAGAAATGAAATGAATAGCATTGTCTCAATCAGTGCTTGCAATACAGAACTGACAGTCAAACGACAACAGTTCTGGTTTTATGCTCGTACCAGTTCACTCTGCAGCAGTCAGTACAACACCTAACTTCTGTGTTCCTCATGCTTTCTTATGGTAAAGTATTTTGGATTCTTTGTGAAAATGGTGTATAAAGAACAGGTAATGACTGACAGGTGTGGCAGTAGGATGATCATCTACATTCAGAACCAGAGACAAAGTTTTTCATGCCAGTGAGATGCACCCCAGATAAACAGCACAGAAAACTTTATAAAAGCTTTGTTGTACAAAGAGAAGAGCGAGCATTTGGTACTGGCACTTCTTTTCCCCAAGTACAAATGAGAAGTGGCAGTTTTAAAACAAATAAAGAAGTGAACACAGCAATGCCTAAAAATGCTGATTGTCCATACTGTCTACATTTCTTTTTTTGAAAAGCAAAACTGGGTAATTTAATAATGTGTTTTTCCTTAAACAAACCTCCATATTTGCTTTTAAAAACCTCTGACGAAATATGTTTTTTATCAGCATTATTCAAATGGATGAATCTATAAATGATTCAAAGGGATGCCAGTGCCTCAGTTGCGAGGAGTAGTATCAGCAAACATGCACACCCTGCCAGCAGACACGTCTCCAAGTCCCACATCGAAAACACTAGGGCTTTCCCTTCACTAGAGGCACATGTCCCAGACTTGCCTTCCAGTCAAAACTTACCAGCACTGCCTTGGTACCAACCTTATTGACTTCTTGGGAGCTTGCCTGCCTTATTCTTTTCTTTCTTAATCAAATTTTCTGATTTTTTTTCCAAGGAAAGTGTACAGATTTCCAAAAAGAAATCTAAAGAAGTTAGGGGACACTGTCTCTCCCTGAGCCAGACACTGCACTTTTAGAAACCGCAGCTTCAAAATAACATCAGATCTTCAATTTTCTCTCAGAAGGGGACCTATATGGACAGAAATGCTCAGTCCTGATGTGAACACTATTTTTCTTTAAAATCTCAGTATTACATGCAAGGATCCCTCTAATGGGTGTCAGACTGTTTCCATGTTATCGAGTTGGATCTCTAATTGTAACTGTGGTAATGACTCCCTACTGACACATCAGTTGCTGTCTGCAATGCAGCCTCTGACTGAAATTGCAATGATTCTGTCACTTGCTTTCATTTACTGATCCCTTGATTAAAAATCTATTGGCGAAGATCATCTCACAAGCAAGTAGCTGATAACTATTTCTGCCAAACATGCTAGAAAGGTTAACAGCCATGAATACTTAAGTGACTCATAGTCATATACTCCCACAGGCTGTTGACTCCACAAAAGGAAATAAATGTAACTTATAATGTAAGAGAAAGTTAATACAAAATAAAAAGCTAAGGCAGGAATGATAATAATTTATATTGTTTATGAAAGTCCCTTTTTTACTTTGAAAAATAAGGACTGATTATACTGATTTGCACTTGAGGACGGCAGGATGCTCCTGCAGAGTCAAGATTTGTATCTATAGTTTGTGATTTCCTGGTAGCCAGATTTCTACAGCTGTGAGAAAGACTAAGGCTGAAGTGAAGACTTCTCCTAGATCACGAAAAGTCAGCAAATTTTTGCTAGAGTCAGACAACTGCAAATTTAGCATATAAACTACAAGCTACAAAACCAATAATAAATGGCTGCTAACACACACAAGGACCTGTAATCATCAGCTTCTAACACAGAGCATTATGGACATAGGTACCTTCATTCTCAGCACAGTTTCTTGAAAGAACATAAATGTGTAAGAACATGAATGTGGTGTAAAGAGAATAGGTTTAGAGGTCGTCTTGAAAGCCCATCATACAATTCTGAGAGTCAAAGACTTTTGTTAACTGCTTATATCTAAACATTATCTTGATTCACATTTAAAATCTTCTACACTGCTCAGTTATTACATCATACTTGCATAAACATATCTGTTTGCTCTACTCATAGAATGCCAAGGTTTGGCTTGTAAACCTTCTCAATGCATTGCATGTTCCCTGGATACTGTTTGTGCTGTGTCCATCTTCCCCAGAAGACTGAAGTCGTGGGAAAACGTTCCTCCAGGAAGCCCGAGTCATGAATTTGCTTACATGTCATCATTCTGGACCAGCAGCTATCACGTAAGACCTACTTATGTAAAGATTGTAGTTGCTGATTGTAGAGATGAATTCACTGCTCTTTCCTAGTGAAAAACACTTCAGTGATTCTCTATGACATCCACCTTCAGCTCCACTGATTTTCCGATGCTCCTAACAGGTTTTAAGAATTAACAGACTGTAAGTGAGTATTGAAGAAAACATTGCTCCATAGTTCTTTAAATCAGTCTGCAGAGAAGAGTCTGCATGGATGTTGAAAGTTTAGATAACAAGCAGATCTGTGAATGCTGGGCTCAACAAAGCCTGGTTTTCCTTGGATCTGTATCTTGAGACTGACCTGAATTTGTAATAGAACGTGATCAGTGCTGTTAAATGAACTCAGCTCCTAAAAGGCATAGGAGATTAATCACATACTAAGTGGTGACAGATTTTTGTTGTTGTTTGTGTGCAAGAGACAGAGAAGTGACCATGCAATGGATTCTTCTGTATTGCAATCTGTATTTGCCCTAAAGCTTGGGCAAAGCATTTGTAACATTATTTACTAGTGCAGTGGATTCTCTGGGGTCAGACAAGAATAGAGGCTGGATTCTGGTCCATCTCAACTGCCTGCTTTCACCAAACTCATATCATGACAATGCTGTGGTTCTCATTGCTCTTGAATGTGTCCATGGGCAAAGATGTTATTATGGGGAGACAGAGTTTGTAACAGGGTAATTTCTTTAGAACTGTGAAGCAGTTACTTACAGTAAGTAGTGCAGATGCAACATTTGGCAAACTGATCCCAAGCATACAAAAGAGGGCAGTGGGGGAGCAGCAAAGAGGGAGGTGCAGATCTCCTCTCCCTGATGACCAGCGAGAGGACGTAAGGAAATGGAATGAAGTTGCATCAGGGGAAGTTCGGAATGGACCTTAGGTAAAAGGTTCTTCACTAAGAGGGTGGTGTCCCCTGGAACAGGCTCCTAGGGAAGCGGTCACAGCACGAAGTACATCAGAGCTCAAGAAGCATTTGGGCAATGCTCTGAGTCCTATGGTTTAGTTTTAGGTAGTTCTGTGAGGAGCACAGAGTTGGACTCAATGATCATTACAGGTCCCTCACAACTTGAGGTCTTTCATGATTCTTGATCTTGACTCACATGCCACTCACAGTAAAGCATACCTTAACAATGAAAAGGCATATAGAAGTATAGAAGTATAGGGTGTACCAAAGCACTTCAAAACGTTTTCATCATGCCATTATTCCTGTAATGAAGCATATCCTGACTGCAGCAACATTACCCATACAGAGAGAGCATTTTAGCACGTGACTAAACACAGGAAGCAATTAGGCAATACCTAAAGCAAACTTATGAGAAAAATATCTGGGAAGGGAAAGTCTGGGTAGTAGATAAAATGCCTGGAGGTAAAAGTATTTCAGTATCATGCTGCTTTACTATTGTCTGCTGGGACAAGTTTGTACAAAACCAAGTCACATCTAAATTGAATTAAACTGCATTGTTTCCCATGATAGTATTCTTGCTTGCTGATACTCTACCAAGTGTTTTGGGTTCATCACTCCTGTGATTACAAAATCATTGTAATTTTATGTCTTACTTTGTCACCCTAAATGCAATCCCTTTTCAATGCATGATGTCTGCCATTTGTTTTGGAGGGTGAACCTGGGCAAACCTAGAACTCATGCTTGCAGTCAGTCATATTGTTGGATAAAGAAATATTGTTAAAACATGCGAAAGGCTTTTAATTGCAAAATACCCAAAATCAATACATGAAAATGTGTTCAAACAGTCTGGTTTCCTTGAAAAACATTAATCATAGAATCACAGAATCACAGAATCAACCGAGTTGGAAGAGCCCTCAAAGGCCATCGAGTCCAACCCTAATCAGTCCTACTGTGGTAATTATCAGGATGTGTGATACAAACCTGAACTCCCAGGAGTCCCAGCAGAAAGCAGAACAGATCAACAGGATCCTAAACTAACTCCAACAATCCTGTTTAATCTCAAATGCATTAATACAGCTACTGTTTTCAATCTCCTCAAGAAAATGCACAATGTATGTGTCTCTCTGGTTTCCTCTTTCTGTCTTGAGTAAAAATATAATAGCAGATTCTAAATTTATGTAAATATATATCATTGCACCAAATCTAGAAATAACACCGTTAAATGGCCTGGTGTGGTAACCTGCATAACTCCATAATTTGAAAAGAATTTCATGAAAATCTGGGGCAGAAAGCTGAATGGTTGGATCTATGCCGAATTTTGAGCCTGTTTCATTGTAATAAAAATGAACATCTGGCAGATTAAAGCTATGAAAAGCAATGTGAGTAAGGTAATATTTAACAGAATTGGAAGGAGCCAGATTTCATTAAGCCACGAAAACGCTCAAATCATCATTCTGAATCATGCTGCATAATCACACAATAATAATATTATTCATTTGCCAGTAAGAATCTGCTATACGGTAAAAATGCAGAACTGCTGTTGAAGCATTATTTTCCTGCCTCTCAGCAGATATTACAATTGCTACTAGTTTAGCATTCCACATTCACCTGTCTCTGTTCTTCTGTGCCTGAAGGAATACTCCAAGTTATAGGAAAGGACTGCCCAATTGTACATACAAAAATAAAATACCTAGAATGGGTCAGAATTCAGACCAATGCAAAACAAAATGGAACTTCATAACCTCTTCATTAGCCAAGAATCACACTGAGAAGGTCATTTGACAGAGTTAAAAGGGGAAACTGAGAACTGGCTTTTACCAACCCTATGATCTTTTTAAGTCTTTCTCCAGTGTATTAGCACAGTTGATTTGTGGCCATTAGCTTGAAACATCTTCACCAGCCTGCTCCAGCTCATTTTGCTCTCTTTCCACTTCTCCCAGGATAGGTGCAGGAGCATCTTTTATATGAATTGTCACCAAAGTCAAGACAAAACATTCTGGGCTAAGAGCTGCTCAGGAAAACCTGGGCCCTTGGAAATTACTTTCCATTAAGAACTGACTTTATTTCTGTAATTCCTTTCCCATTGTATCACTATTTTTTATGCTCCTGGGGATGGAAACTGAACTTCTCCACACTTGCTGTGAAATTTTTACTGTATCTTCAGTTATTTAAGTGAAATGGAACAAAGAGAATGAACTACATACCTATATTTATATGCATATATATTTTTACATCTACACATATGTATGTATGTATATGTATCTACACATATATATGTATGCACATATATATTATATGCACATAATGTAGACAGTTTATTACAATATGGTGATCCAACAAGGATACCAGGGCACATAAAAGGCAACTGAAATACATCAGTTGTGCTGCCTCAGGAGGAAAACACCAATAGGTTGCTCTTCCTTCTTTAGTGGTGAGATTGCAGGAACAGAAGCAGTATTTCCAGAAAAAGATACGCACAAACATTTCAGGATAGGGGAGCAGGAGGTAAACCAGAACTTCCGAACAAGTCTTGCTTTCTTTTTGTTACTGTAAAGGTGCTGTTTTTGTCAACCTCAAAATGGACCTCAGATCTTGCTTCTGTCAGAGATGAAAGCACCAAGTGTCCATGCTGTCCAGAGTCATTCTCCTGCTGCCAGGAACTGCAACAGTGGAGATGCTTTAGCAACACTGGTACTTATACCTTTGCATTAGAGCTCAGCACTGACCTGACCAACTAATTTCACAGTCTCCTCAGTATATGATCCTGCTCCTTCCTTGTAAGCATTGCAACAGTTGGATTTTTCAGAGACTTTCGTAACTTCCTACCAGTTCTGTCAACCACAAACAGAAATATTTGCATCTGAGCTAGAGACCTGCTGGACTCTGGCTGAACTGTCCTGGCCCTGCAAAATAGTGCAAGAGCTTGGAAACAGGAATGGTGACTGAGAACAGTTAAATTGGAGAGCATACATAAACACAGGAAGCACACTGGCTCACTTATCAGGCCTTGTATGTACAATTGATTGATACTATAAATACTGAAACAAACAAGCCTGGATGGCTTCAGGCTGTCTTTATTAAGCACAAAGCAAAGAAACCTCATCAAAAGATTTAAAGGACCCATCACTGACATGTAGCAGAAAGTGCATTTTATAATAAAAAGATTTTCATTTGACATACCACCACAATTGAATGCATAAATGCTGCATTTTTACAGCAACCTGCATTATCCCACTATTACAAAATAAAAGATAAAAAATAGTTTAACTTAAGTATACACAGAATGGTTTATCCAGGACTAACAATTCCCTGTTTCTTCTAAATATTAAAACCCTGTATGTAAAGCAGACATTGCTATGTATCTAAACCAGACAGTTTCTCAAAGGAGGCAGAGGGAATGAGGGGAACTTGCAGGACTGTAGCTGTTGTGGAGAATTTAAGATGGCAGAGAGGCTTGCCTTGTCACTTCTCCCTTATCAGTCCATTCTTGGCTATCAATAAGCTAGGCTGTATGCAGATGGCCACATACATTATGTAAGTCCCAGCAGGAGTGTGAATATTTGGTAAGAAAAAGCCATGCTCTGAAACCTTTACATTATGGAAAAACAAGTTAGGTAAAGCAGAGTCACACAAAAAAGAAATTACTTGTTGAAGTCACACAATGACTTCCAATTTTTCAGCTACACCCACTGACAAGATGGACTTTGTATTCCTGGTTCTGCATAACATGCTGGAACACTGCTGGTCTTACTAAAGTGTAAGAGAAGTTTGGGTTTTATCTTTGTTCCATGGAGGATGGCACATTTGTCTCTATACATAATTTCCTGCCTCTCCAGCTCTCCCTTTACAGGAACAGCTGCTCACAAACTCTCTCATAGGACCAAAGCAGCAGGAGATCAAATCAGAATGAAGTGGTGCAGTCTGTATTGCTATGCCAAACCTTGCAACCTATTCCATTGAGAAAGGGAATTAGGTACAGAGCATGTGAGAATGAATCCCACAGGAGCAACTGAAAAATTAAGGCATGGTATGAACAGTTGAGCTGTTCTTTCTCAATTAACGAATAAAAATGCTACGAACTCTTAATCCCTGTTGTAGACAAAGGTGTTCTTACTCAGCTACTAACTAACTTTGAAAGTCTGATTTAGTAGGCAGTGGAAATGCTGGACAGCAGAAATGGTATCTGCCCAGATCTGAAAAAGCACTCAGATGCAGCAATTGAAAACTCTCTTTGGATGTCATTCCTCTCTGCTACTAACTATGAAGTCAGCTGTTACACTTCAAACACAAAAAAAATAGGAATTACACAGCCTAAAGAGACAGAAGATCTAAAATTATAAAACCAGTAGGAATCAGAATCACTAACAATTCCAAATATGGGTTCCATATATTTAAACTGGTAAAACACAAAAGGTAACTTGGAAAAATTATAAAAACTGAGCAAAAAACAATTCTTGCTTCTTTATTTCTCCAGTTAACAGAATTCTTTTGTTAACATATATCAAAGCAACTTCTGAACAGGAGTGGAAGTAATCAAAGCCACATGAAAAATTATATTAACTGGGTGTATGCCATAGGAAATTAGTTAATTGTACTTTATTAAAGTGACTGGACAATGGTTTATTTAATGGCTTTACTCACCTGTAATTATAAAACAGAGATTACAAAATCTGCACTTAACACAGATAGGTCCTTCTTTAAATTAGTTTCACGTGCCATTAAAGCTACTAAGCTGTTTGGCAAATTGCAGTTTTACAGATTGGTATACTATTTGCAATTACTGCTAACAGCTATGAGCAATGGTTGCAATATCTCTGGAGCACATCTGTTGCTGACACTATTTGAATGGGACAATTTCATGGCTAACAAGTGCACATGTTCCTCATGTACCATTCCTTGTTAAAAACTGTTCTACCTCTATACTTGGAAATACAAATAGCACTTTATCTCATATAAGGGTTGATCTGTATTTTCTGTCATAATGGGCCAAAGGTATCTAAAGTAGCAGTTAATCCTTGAACAGTCTCAACTGTATCAGGGGATTATTCATGTAATCAAGTACAATACAGGCACTCATTATCCGGCAGTCATGTAGCTGGAACAGCTGAAAGCCTGTGGCCAACACACGGGATACATGACAATGTCTCTGACACAAACCTGTTTGTGAGGGAAGGTTCTCCTTTACATACCACACCATCTGGAACGAGATGAGACAATAAATACCTCACTTGCTGTGACAAACACGTTTCAGCTGCCCATGTAGTAGTACATACATCCATACCCAACAGATGCTGGGTTTGGTAAGAATAGTACATTTTCTCTGTGCTGTCTTCAGGAGATAACCCATCAGAGAAGAGAGACATTTTCAGTATCTAGGGATGATGATGTAATCCCTGCTTGTGCCGCGTCTACTCTAGATAAATGTACAGCCTCACATGCTACAGCAGCAGGTCGAGGTTGCGTTGTGCTGTGGAGATAAGAGCTGGAGAAACACAGAAAATTCCAGTTAATAAAACTTAAAACCATTCAAGACTCAAGCATAGACCTGTCAGAGAATTTTTGCCACTCATATGATGGGATACATGACAGAGCTCTATAGTTTTTTGAAGACCCATGGTGCTTGTATAAATTCTTAACATTACAGCCAGCATGAGACGGGTAGCAAGCACTACCATAGGTGACCTGATGTGATCCAAAAAATGTTAACCTTGGCATTGACAACACTCATATCTAATGCAGATCTTCAGAAATCTAACATTCTGGAACTGTCTTTACACATATGAATGGACTTCACATATAAAAGAATGTACTAAGAGGAATGGAGAAAGGTGTATGTGTGACTTGCCACCTCAATAACCCCAACTATGGGCTAACGCATTTTTTAAAATTAAAAAAAAATTTACAAAATCTAAGGACATCAGGAGTCAGACTACGCTCTTTGTGATTTCAGTGTCAGACCTTTACTCACTGAGGACAGTTGGAACTGCTGTCAGCAGCCATGCTAGTGGGAATTCACAATCTGACCCACTGCAGTAACATAATCCCGGAGGCAGTAGACATGTGGCAAACTGGTAAGCACTTGAATACAGTGGCTCTTTGTGACAGAAGCTTACAGGGACCCCAAGAAATAATCCAAGACTATTCACCTGACACCATGGCAAGATTAGCTGTCGCTGTGTCATTACTGACAAAAGTTTGTTTAACCTGCTCTTGCAGACCACCCAGAAGCTGCATTCACAGCAATCTGTTGCCATGCCTCCCTCTCCCACAGTTCAGAAGCACATGGGTATGCTGCCCATGGACGGTACATGTATCACTGGCACCATGAACAGGAGAGTTGGTCTCTCTACAGTGGCATTTTGTGTATTTGTACATTATGCTTCTTGGCAGTATCTTCTCTGCTAGTCTAAGCAACCTGCCCTACTTGCAATTGGATCAGACAGATCTTGGGTCTCTCTTGCCAAATTCCTGTTTCTTTCTCCTGCTAGGCCACATCTTTCTTAGAATGCAGTGCCTAAACCAGTTTTACAGCTGGATAGGGAGGAAGGCTGACTTCACGCTTGGTTTTTTCAAATTAAATTCTTACTCAGAAATGCATTAAACTGATGGTTAATTACAATTAAAGAGTATGCTTTATTTATTAACACTGCAGATAGTTCTTGTGAGCACTGTGAAGGGTCTTATCACAACTGACATCTGCCTCCTACTGGGATGGGGCAGCTTTAATTTCTACCGAGGATTCTGTTTAATGTTCCCTAAAATGGGAGGGTGGGTCCAAGAATTTCTCTCTACATGCGATCAAGGGGCAAAAAGATACTTGTTGAATTATTATGTCCTCGCCCCCCAAAATATACCATGTTATAGTGTGACTCCTGCAAAATGTACTCAATGTACTCAGCTCCCTAAGGATTTCACCTACTCTCTCTCCTTGTAAGAGAAGACTGAAATGGAAGTTCAAGGCCTAATCTTCTGTAGACTCATTCACAAGTGGTTCATACTCATACATGATTCTTCCGGTACCATCTTTTATCTTAAATTGCTCTCCCATCACTATGATGCTAATTGATTTGACATGGTTTTTAAAAGTATTAATATCTCTGTCACATTTTCACCAGAGAAACTGAAATTACTGAGAAGCCTGTCACAGCACAACAGCCTAGGGAAGCCCTTCCTCCTGCAGTAAGCCCCCGACCAGGAGTGCTATTTTAGGAACCAAGACAGTTATAGCACCCTCCTGCCTTAAATATCAAAGCTGACTCTGCCAATGTTTTCCAAGAAGCAAAACAAATCAAGACTGCAAGCTCAAGTTTACCACTGCACGCTACTGCCAAGGGAAACCTGAAATTCCGTTCTTTAATTACTTAAAGAAAAAACATGGAACCACTAATTTGGGACTTTGATTGTAAGAACTGATTTGAAATTTATACAACCACAATCTGAATAATCCTACTTTCTCTAGTGCTGTATAAGACTAGCTCCATCTGTTTCTGAATGCCAAATAAGCGGCTTAACAAATTAACACTATACTTCATAGCCCTCACACTGGAGGCTCCTGACCTTGCAAGGGGCATAAGCCAGAAGACTGTTCTTAGAGGTAAGCATATTAAAAGAACAAAAAAGTATTCTTGAGTGGAGAGATTTTACACGTACATAGACATTCACAATTATATCACTCACATACTTGTTTTACCTTAGAAAGGGAGACAGAGGCATAAAATTACTGATCCTGCATGAAGGATCACAAAACATAAATTAATAAATCTCTTTAAAAAATCTAACACACTTTTATCATGGCCTTTAGCTACTGATCAACCACTACTGAAAAACAGTCCCTCTAAGCCCTTTGAATAAAGTTGGGAAGACTAAAAATTGGCTCGGTATGTAAGAAAAGTACATCAGCACTTCAACAGCATATAAACTTCACTTACGTAGTTATCGTCAAATCAAAACACTTCAGAACTGAAGTCCTGGTGCTACACACTGTCTTGAATCCTTTCTTTATTAAGATAAGCCCTGTACTTTTCAGAAGTTTTACCAGTGATGGCAAAGGTACAGAGGGCAATGGACAGAAAGAAGTCTTGATAGTAGTTTCTAACCACCCAAGATGCCTAAACCAATCAAGCTGGCAAGAAAAACAATCTGAAAAACAAAACACATAAGGAGGACTACAAAACTGGATTTAGTAACAATACATACCGGGCCGCTGAGAATGACAGGAACAGTATAAGGCAGACGGCAGCCACTGACCCTAATCCAACAGCAGTCATGTATTGCAGAGTGGGTGATAAATCTGAAAGAAAGTATCAAACAACTCAAACAAATAAACCGAATAGCATAGCCTCAGTCTGGTGACTGAAAAACAAAATCTCCTCATAGCTGAAGTACAATAGCTAAACTCAGATGTTAGGCTTACTGCTCAGTCAAGTACTAATGAAGTCGATTATCTAGAAGTTACCATCCACTTGAGGAAGAAAGATTAAATGGTGTATTTATCAAAAATTATTATACTTCTCCATCTCTCAGTTTCCTTTTTTTCCCCAATAATTCACAGGATCAATGCCAATGTTTTCCCCACTTATCACTGACAGTTTCAGTCTAAATCATATGCTAAGCTGGTCTCTGGTGCCAGAAAATCCAAGTGCTTTATAAAATGGCTCAATGCACCTTCTTCAAATTTTTTACAATCTGGGCATGATTTATCTTCCCCATTGTTCTAATTTTTTTTTATTTTTTTTTTTGCCAACTGACAGAACAGAAATAAACTTAGCAATGACAGCATTAGCCAAGTCCATAATACCAAAAGCTGCACAGGGAGAGAAAGCTTACAGTGATTTGTTTTCAAAGCCAGAATTACTAAGAACTACTGTGGAAAGTAACCTGATGAAACAGAAACTCAGTCCTTTCCTGCCACCTCTATTCCATTTTCAGCATCAGTTGCCTGTTTCTTACCAGATTTCCAACAGACATCTATGATGCTCAATCTTATTCCTGCAAGATTCCGCGACTCTATTGGCTATTAAATCTTGCCAGTATGACTCATGTTTTAGCAAAAATTTAAACGCACACAATAATTGCACTTCTTCAGTGAAATTTCTGTACATATCCGTGTTGAGAATCCAAGTGCTTCAACATGAGAAAAGCAAGTTCTGTTACTTAAATGGAACTCTTTTCAGACCATTGGTACAGGCACAAAGCTGGCTGGTCATTCACCAGAAACACTCTTAACAATTAACCTGGAGCACAAAAAAAATCATAGAGTCCTAAGGAGAACCTGACCAATTTATTATCCTTGCCTAACACTGCTCAGTGAAGCAAGGTTTGTACATGTGCAGCACCTCTTTTTTGTAAGCTTGTGTCTGTCAGAAGAAGGAATTTCAGACAAGGACCCTAAAGGGAGAATCAGTTGCACCTACAGGCATGTTCATTTTTGGTAAAAGATACATCTGACCTTATTACACTGTAACACCATTTTCATAAGCAAGTTACACATCTCCAGAGAAGATGTCAGCCCTCCATAAAAATGACAGAGTTGTCTTTCCTACACATTGTAGAGAGTATTTTGTGAAAATCCCTCAAACTTCACTTGTTTCTGACAGAAGAAAGTGTGCTTCTCACAGCTTTCTACCACTTTTTATGACAATGATCTATCACACAATGTGTAGCTTTGTCTAGCTCGATGACATCTGAAACAGGCTTGTTTGGTTTAGATTTAATTTACCTTCCACACAAATTGAATTAAAAAATACTCCTCAAAGGATTCAGCAAACCTAAAATAATCTCAACCTGTCCAGCTGCAGAAGTACATGGGGCAAAGGACACTGTTAGGCTATAAATCCATTCAATATAAAGGCAAATGGATTTACAACAGAAAGCCAAAGGCCTGACCTGTCCTACTCCCATCTTCCAGTGTCCATTCTTTCAATTCCAAAACCAAAGTCCACCTATACATACAAGAGCCTCTAAGGATGCTCTGCAAGCTGATAAATGACAAATTCAGAAGAGGACAGTTTTCTGTATTTCCAGAGCTGTTTTAAAGCACTTGCCTAGCAGTGGAACACTCAAACCTAGGGAATCCTTGAGAGTCTCCACAACGAAAACTGCCTACTTTATATTCTAAGTGTGGTGGTAAATTAACTAGGTCACAAGAGTAGGCAAATAAAGAAAACCTACAAATAAACCCAGAGGTGTCACCAGAAGATCAGTAATGGCAATAATCAGATGTGAGTTTTGTGAACAGTGGAGGAGATGCATCTCAAGCACTCCGTGCACCACATGATCAGTTCACATTCTAAAATACTGTCTCACTCCCAATGTCACTGCATTTCCTAACTCAAATTCATGGGATTTTAAACTCAAAAGCAGAATTTTGAGTACATAGGAGACTCCAGTGGTGCTGCTTTATTTGTCAGGAAAGGTAAATGTTGGCTTTTGGCTGAATCATGATGGGTGAAGAGTACTTTCAACCATGATGTAAAGGAGAGAAACTTGATGTCTAATGAGTTCCAAACTCCTCTGAGGTAAACTCATTAACTGGAAACATTTTGTAGTCAAAAAATAAACCAAAATAAAACCATGCTGAGAAATCTACTGGCTTTTTAAAGTTATGCCATTATATTTTTAAGAAACTGTACTTGCAAGTACAAAAATTAGCCATATTTTTCATTTTTGCATGATATCTTTTATTTTTTTAAGATCATAAAAAGACTTAATTCCCCAAAACCCAACTGAATTTTCCAAACTAAATAATGCAGCCTCTATAAGCTAGAAAATGTTGTGGGTTTTTGTTTTGTTTATTTGTTTTAATCTTTAAACCAATATAGAACTATATAAAAAAATGCTTCGAAAATTTTGCATTTTCTGTGCTTCAAATCATTTGTGCAGAAAAATTGCTGTAAAGATTTGAATGTGATGCACACAAATAGTGACACTGAAAACCAGGGAGAAACCAGAATCCACTTTAGAATGGATTGCTGAATCTATTAGAATGGAACACTGAAGAGCAAGGCAATTTTCTTTCTCTAACCTTTTCAATCCTCAAAGTCAACAGATCATTAACAACAAATGAAGAAAGAGCCATAGCAATTATTAATTTGTGCTGCCAAACAAAGCGATGGCAACTTACATATTCTCAATGAATGAAAAATTGACTTACTTTCAATTTGTGCCCAAACAACACAGGACTGTGTTCTTACCTGAAAACGAAAACATAAAAATCACTGTTCCTCATGAGAGAAATTTATTATTACTAACACCCTCTGAAAGATCAGCCATCCACAACACACTGTATTTTATTACTATTGGGAATGGAGTTCATTATTCCCCTGGTAGCAGCCTCTAGCTTGTCTGAAAAGATTGCAAACTGAAAAAATAAGATTAGAGTTTTGATGAAATGCTGGCTCTAGTCTTTTAGATCAATACTCTTCTTTCTGCAACCTCGGCACACTAGTAACACAGAGAGATCTTTGAAGTTGCTTTGGTAAGAATTCAGAATTCATGAAATGCTAAGGTAAAGTTGAATATGCTGCATTAACCCTATCCCTATGAAGAACATGTATCTTAAAATACAGTATCTAATGGCATGGTTTCCAAATACTAGATGCAGAATTTTCTTCAGTTATGACAACTTGCTCAGTAATTTTTAACATTGTTAGTAGTTAACAGTCACAGCAATTGAATAAATGCTTATCAGGGGTCTGCTTTCACAGACTTGTTTAATAAGTTTAGCTTTTTTACAGCAAGCTTTGGTCCCTGCAGAGCTTCTTCCACCAGCACTTCACAGTCATAAATACACATGAAGTTCTATTCTAAGTTCTGTTGTCTATTGTGCAATTACTATGAAGTCTAATTTTACAGTGCTTCTATACATGCTTTCCTGCTAAGTGACTTTCATAGACCTTCACATACTACATGCACAATACATATGTCTTTCATGTTGCAACACATTGCTGTTACGTTGCTCTGAATAACAGGATGTTTCTATGAAGTAGGCGGCTACATTTTGAATCATTTGCATAAAAGGTCGAAGGCATATTTGCATGCTTAATCTCACTTTTGTGTGTTTGCACGCTGAACTGTAGAAGCTCAGTGATTCTTAAACCTATTTATATAAGGAATTTTCTGGTTAGTTAAAAAAAACCTAAAGACTGACAAAGAAAATCCTCTTAGCAGAGGAAGAATAAAGAACAAGGGGTGGGTTTAAAAACTCAGCCAAATGCCAGAGTCTGGAGGCACTGGTGTGAGTACCATCATCCTGAAATAGTCACCTTCATGACACACTCTAGTTTGCAGGAAATCAGGCATCTCTATCAGGGATGTTATAGAGTTACAGAGGCCCCATGAATCTTAGCAACAAAGCTCACATATATGCACTTTATATAAAGCCAAATTATAAATCCCTTCCTCTTACCAATTACCACCTTTCCAGAAAGATATCAGTGAAATTACTCCTCTAAATACCTGAGCATCCATGGATCTCAAAGTCCATACTACAACCTGGATAAAGACAGGTAGCTAAACTGGAGACAAAAACCCCTTCCACAGCTGCAGACTTAAAAGAGTTCAAGAGGAAAAACTTTACTCAGGTAATTCTTATTAGGCTAATTTTAACAGACTTTTATCACCATAGGGATTATTTTGAGCCCAACTTTCAAAAAAACTCTTAGCTTTTTCCCCTGAAAAGACTGTGTTGTCTTCACCTTTCACAGTCCTGCCCTTACTTATGTTAGATGACTGAACTGTTTGATCCAAAAAAAAGCTGACACTAGCACTGAACAAAAGCTAAAGAAATTAATCTCAAGTTTAAAAGGCAAACACCTTTTTTTAGTTCTTGTCTTCACTATGGGCCTTGGCTTTCTGCACAGCATGGAATTCATAAAGTAATCAGTGGAGATTAAAATAGGTACCACATGGGTTTTAGTTATTTAATCAGCAGCACCTCTCATTGAGAAGAACCTCTCCAAGGGTGGACAATTTGTTCCACTTAGGTAAGGCTGACTTCTTAAATGCTTTCCTTGTACATCCCCAATGATCTCCTTAGATCATCTGACCAACAATTTAACACACTTGAATATCCCGCACAAATGAAATATGTGTTTTAAATACTCCATCCTAAAAAAATACTCCACCTTGAAAAAATAACCAGAAAGCAAAAATCTCACAGCAGACACCTTTCTCAAGACCCCCAAATCTGAACAACGGATAAATGAACATGAAAATAGATCAGGTATAACTGAGAAATAATGGCAATAAAAGTTACCACCAAGTCATGATTTTGCAGCATGATGATACAAATTGTACCATTCTCAGTACGAAGGCGTCTGGAGGCAGAAGGGACTCTGAAGGATGCCAGAACACAGAAGTAAATAATGAGAACATTAGTTCATTTTTCCTGCCAACCTGCTTGGTTTAGGCACCTTGGATGGTCAGAAACTATTATCAAGAATGTTAGTTAGGAGCCTATGACATCTAATTTGTCTGTATTCAAATGTGTTAACAAGTAAAAGACACTACAGAAAGACTGATTTCACACAGATCAATAATTGAGGGCCAAGCAAACTTTATAGAAAGCAGACTTTTCATTATTAACTCTTGAATCCAAATTCAGTTACATAAGTAATCAGATCTGCAGAAATTCTCCAGATCCAACAACCTTCAATTCATAAAACTGCTGTTTTAAACTTTGCAATGCCAATATTTGCACAAAATAGAAGGGCATGAGAATTGAAGATAAACCAGTACTGGAATGGAAGGCTTCAGGCTCTTCAGGAAGGACAGGCTGGGGAGATGGGGAGAAGGAGTAGCCCTCTATGTCAATGAGCAACTGGAGAGTGTGGAGCTCAGCCTGGGGACAGATGAGGAAATACTTGTGAGTCTGTGGGTCAAGATTAAGGTCCGGGTTGGGACAGGAGATGTTATAGTGGGGGGTCTGCTACAGACCACCTGATCAGGAGGAGGGTGTGGACAAAGCCCACTACAGACAGATGAGATGTCAAGCCCTGGTCCTCACAGGGGATTTCAATCACCCTGATATCTGCTGGATGAGCAACATGGCAGTGCATAGGTAATCCTGGAAGTTCCTCAAATGTGTCAACAATAACTTCTCACACAGATGACAGAGAAACCAACAAGGAGAGGAGCTGTGCTGGACCTCGTGCTCACCAACAAGGAGGAGCTGGTGAAGAACGTGGGGTGCTCCAAGGCAGCCTTGGCTGTAGCTACCATGAGATGGTGGAGGGTAGTGAGGAAGGTGCACAGCAAGCTCACTGCCCTGGACTTCAGGACAGCAGACTTTGGCCTTTTCAAGGACTTTCTTGGCAGAGTCCCCTGGGATGAAGTCCTGGAAGGCAGAGGGGCCCAAGACTGCTGAATGATATTCAAGGATCATCTGCTCCAAGCTCAGGACCAATACATCCAGACACAGAGGAAATTGGGAAAAAATGCCAGAAGGTCTCCATGGCTGAATAAGGAAGTGCTGAGAAAACTCAGGGGAAAAAAAGAGCCCTTCAGGAGCTGGAAGGGAGGATGAACGGACTGGGAGAAATACATGGAAGTTGTAAGAGTAGCTAGAGACACAGTCAGAGAAGCTAAGGCACAGTTGGAATTGAGGCTAGCCAGGCACATTAAAGACAACAAGAAAGGCTTCTACAGGTATGCCACATGTAAAAGGAAGGCTGGAGATAATGTGAGCCCTCTTCAGAAGGAAACAGGAGAACTGGCTATCCTGGATATAGAAAAGGCTGAGGTTCTTAATGACTTCTTTTCCTCAGTCTTCAACTCGAAGTGCTCTAGTCATTCTGACCAGACCAAGAAGGGTAAAGGTGGAGACTGGGAGAATGAAACCTCTAAACCCACTGTAGAAGAGGATCAGGTTCAAGACCATCTAAGGAACCTGAATGTGCACAAGTCCATGGGTGCTGATGAGATTAACCTTCTGGTCCTGAGGGAACTGGCCAATGATGTTGCTAAGCCGCTATCTATAATTTTCCAGAAACCCTGGCAGTCAGATGAAGACCCTGATGACTGGAAAAAGGGAAATATAACCCCCATTTTCAAAAAAGGGAAAGCAGAAGAATCAGGGAACTATCGACCAGTCAGTCTCACCTCTGTGCCTGGCAAGATCATGG
>NW_008673175.1:0-13513 GCF_000695815.1 Acanthisitta chloris
AGAGGAAAAAGTGGATGAGGAATAGCATAAAGCTTTATTGACATAGATTTACATAACATGGAAATGATACCATAAGTTTGGGAAGGTACCAAATAAGATCCATGTAGCAAGGCAGTAAGAGAGAGCTTAAAGATAAGTTCTGGATCTCTAAGCCCCTCAGGTTTAGATCACCAGGAAGGGTGATTATCATTATCCTTGACATTATCATTGTCAGTGATAAAGAGGACTACATGAGCTTTCTTTCCAAAGGGTCCCAAATGCCTTATGAGTTACACTGTGGCTTCTGGACGTGTTTTTGCAAAAAGGTGATGTTCAAAGGGAAATTGAGAAGCCCCTGGGTGTTAGAGGGGGCCTGCAACTCCAGCTCTTCTAGAGAGAGTGGAAACTGGTGGCTGCAGCAGCAGAACAACTTCTGCCATGCATTTCTCCCTCTCTCCAAGCTCTCTGTAGCTGATTGTATCTGCCTCAGCTGAGATGAGAAAGCAAACAGTTAAAAAATGGAGTTGATTGCCTTCTTGAAAGGAAAGGGTCTGGGAGACACATATTCCTAGGCCAGTAGGTGTGGGAGGATCTTCCACATCATCCAGAAGCACAGCAATTTTACAGTAGCTGCTATCAAAAGAAAGAAAATAAATTTAAAGAACACAAGCCATATCCTCATGTTTATGTAATACATGAGTTTTGATGCTAAATTTTACCCTAATTTTTATTTATTTTTTAGTTTTTATTATATAAATTACTTTCAGGACAGAGACTTCTATCTTCAAACCCTGTCTCTATTTTAGATTAAAAACCTAAATGAAACCATACCCCAAGCCCAAACACCCAAACAGTATAAGAAAACTCTCTATTTTGTGCATATGTGTGTGTGTGTGTGTGTGTGTGTGCTTACAATTATCCGATTCTCTGATAAGCCAGAGGGGAGAAGAAATCTCAGCCACAGGGGAGAATTTTTGCAGAAACAGAAATCTCATCAGATTTTAAAGACAAACCACAGAACAAGTCATAAGTAAAAAGGACTACTTCTTTAGCATCATTTATGTCTTGAATTTTGCACCTAAACTTGAATGATCCTTCCTTGTGAACCATCTACAAAACATTGTTTTCCACTGGTTAAATCAAGAGCATTCTGTGTCTGTAAATTTACTTTGGGTAAAAGATTAAAAGAAATCATCTCCTCCTCAGTCTTTTATTTCAAGCTAAACAGAGAACACCTTTCTTGTGCTAAACTTCTGACTTTGTTTTAGTTTGACAATTTGAGTAACTGATTATTGAAATTAATATCATTAACCAATTGAGTGACTAATTCAGGATTGGTTGTGAATTCAAGTTCATTACCATACTGTTTCAGGACTCAGAGCAGACAGGCTGTTTGTATATGTAGAAAAGTGAGTTGTTAAAAATACAATATGTGGTTTTATTCTTACAAACATCTAATGATTTATTTGATCCATATTTAAAAAGTCATATGTATTTGCAAGGATGAATATATAGTAGGTATTTAATGTATGGCTTACTAAATGTCACAATTGATCATGAGATCCTACAAAATGCCCAGATATAATTTGTAATGTAAGTTATTGTAAAAACCAGAACATTATTTAATGTGTGACAAAACTTTAAATATGTGATGCACACATTTACAAAAATGGACTTAGGCCTTACTAGTCTTACTGGTGTGGAAATAATTTCAGATTTATTTTCAATTGAATTACAGCTCTCTTGTGCAGCTCAGGTCTGTATGGCAACCAGACAAAACACAGAAATACAGTAGCTTTTGATCTTTTGCCCATGTATTTTGGCAGCTAAATTAAATGGACTTTGAAAGAAACTTACATGGAACTGATATCTTCGTTGTACATAGGAAAATGAGTTATTACGCTATTGCTGGTGATATTTTCTCTTGCATGGGTTCTGGATTCTTCAAAGTTGTTTGCTGTAATATATAGATATACACACACATATTATATATTATATATTTATACATGCAAATATGTATATATATATATTTGCATACAAATATTTCCCCTAAGTCCTCCCTTTAACTTTGCAATGGAAGAGCATCCCTGACTTGCTAACGACTTTCAGAGACCATATCTGTACCACAATAGAATATGAATACTCCCCCCTAGAAAATTAGCATAGTTGAAATTGGAAGGACAAATGTATCTGGTCAGAAACGTCACAGAGATACTTGACTAAGACAAAACTGTGGTTATTTTGTAGTGTTGTTCCTAAGACTGAGGTTAATTCCTGATTTAATTCTGTGCTCACAGGAAAACCTTGGAACTTTGGAATTTTGAGATAAGAACTTGAAGTGGTTTTAGTGATAATGTGAAATATTCTTTCCCTCTTACAACCTACAGACAAAAAATGCTACAGAGGTATGATTTTCAGATGTAGCCTGAATACATCACATACTGCTGAAAGTGCAAAAAGTCTCCAAAGAGAATAAGTTTGAAATGTCTGGTGTTACATTCTGTATTTTAATGGCTGCAGCAATAGTTTTGTAGACTTTTCCTTCTGATCAAACCTAATGGCAGCTGTTATCATCAAATGGGTGGCCAAATTTTTTTCTGCCTTTTCATTTCAACTAAGATCATGAACATTATCCATTGTACTAGCACCTAACAGAAATAGGAAACAAACTTCTGACCTTCTTTTTGTAAACGAGAAGCATATGTAATCATCAGGAATAGCATCCTGCCAGCCCTTCTTTCTGCAAGAGACATACAAAGGGTTCTGTTGCTCATTCTATCCATATATATTATACAAAGCAAACATACTGCCATTTCAAATGCTGAAAAGAGTATTTGCTGTATAAGTAATGATACGGTGATGGTGATTGTGCAATCTCCAAATAGGGTCATGTGGTGACAGAGGGACAGTGGGTGCTATTAAAAGCTTGACATTTATCACTCACAGTGGTTAAATTTATCATGGAATTTGTGGCATTTGCCAATCTAAGTATAGAGAATGCCACAAATACAACAGAACAGATAAACACTGCTAGGGGAAGCCCAACAAAATGCTGGTAGTGCATTGCTAAACCTACAGCGCTCTACATTCTGGAAATGCATTGCAGGTGCTACTGGCTGGAATTTCTCGGTATGAAGAAGCGGAAAATGTTTGCTATGCTTTTTTTTTCATTTATCTTGACTGTTTAGACCAAACGGTCTTTAGCATAGGAAATTTCTCAGCATGTCAGTCTGTAGCCTGTGGAGCAATTGAGTTCCTATCTATGTTTAAGTGCCCGAAAGCTAATAAAAACTACATCATAGAGTAGATGTGGCACTTCATTATATGGTTTAGTGGGCATGGTGGTATTCGGTCAAAGGCTGGACTTGATGATCTTAGACATCTTTTCCATCCTTGATGATACTATGGCATATCTTTCACACAGACAAAATGGAGACTGTGCAGTACATTAAGTTTATGAAATATTCTATTGGAAAATATATCATGTAACTTGTGACAAACAAGCCACTGTGGAATTCTTGTTGGAAAAAAATGGCTTTTCAGCAGAAAGTTGTTCTCTGGGACTCTGAGCTGTAGAGTTCTGTCTCAGTCCTGAAGGACAGAACAGATAAAATCAATCACATTGCTCTAAAAAAACCACAGAAAAATCTTCATTATTTTCTTTGCAATAACTGTGGAAAGGGTATTAAGGTAACAAAGTGCATAATAGAGTTATTTTTTCTTGAATATTGTGTACAGTTCTGGGCCCCTCAGTTCAGGAGGGATATTGAAGTGCTGGAGCGGGTCCAGAGAAGAGCAACAAGGCTGGTGAAAGGACTCAAGCACAAGTGCTGTGAGGAGAGGCTGAGGGAGCTGGGGTTTTTTAGCCGGGAGAAGAGGAGGCTCAGGGGAGACCTTATCACCCTCTAGAACTACCTGAAAGGAGGTTGTAGTCAGGTGGGGGTTGGTCTCTTCTCTCAGGCAACCAGCAGTAGGACAAGAGGGCACAGGCTCAACTCTGCCAGGGGAGGTTTAGGTTGGATATTAGGAAGAGATCTTTTACAGAGAGAGTTATCAGATATTGGAATGGGCTGCCTGGGGAGGTGGTGGATTCACCATCGCTGGAGGTTTTCAAGATGAGACTGGATGTGGCACTTCGTGCCATGGTCTAGTAACGATGGTAGGGTTTGGACTCAATGATCTTTGAGGTCTCTTCCAACCTAGCTGATTCTATGATTCTATGGTCTGGTTACAGCAGATGGCACTGAAGAGTATGTAATGAAATTCCTGGGTTATTGACACAACCTGTGTCTCACAAGTCAGTCCTGCTCTCAGGCCTTGATATGAACTCTTCACAGTTATTTGCCATTCCCTCCCAAATTCCCTGCTCTTTCCACAAAGAGTTTGCCTGGTGAAAGCAATGGAGGGAAGTAGACTATGGAAAGAGTATATTGTATCCAACTTAAGCAACTTCTATAATAATTTAAAATTTACACAAATCATAGATAAGCTGACCTCTTTATAAATCTTTTAAAGTGTGGAATGTATTTTGCTTCCATGAGTATTATTTTGGCAGACTAGAACTTCAGATACAACTCAAATGCAGAACAAAAGAGCTGCAGTGTATTCTTAGGTCACAAAAAGGGGGCCGAAATCTCAGATAAATCTAAACATTACACTTGTTTTGAAGCAAATGATACTTGTAAGGCTGTCTAAAGTAGGTGAGGGTAGGGGTATTTTCCAGAAGAGGGTTTTTTTCCTCCCCATGCTATGAATCTCCAGCACATGTTTCTAATTAACCACAGAATATAGTGGTTAAAAAGAGTCAAGTGGAAATATTCTTTGAGTTTGTCTTTGTGAAAGAACATTTATTGTGGATTGTTTAAACCAATGTCTAGATTCTAGTGCAACCTGCTGCAGACACAGAGAGTTAACTTAAATGCTGGTCTGTGCAACTTTTGAATTGTTTATTATGCTGTGATGGTTTGACCCTGGCTGGATGCCAGGTGTCCACCAAAGCTCCTCTATCACTCCTCTCCTCAACTGGACAGGGGAGAGAAAATATAACAAAAGGCTCATGGGTCAATATAAGGACAGGGAGAGATCACTCACCAGTTACTGTCATGCAAAAGAGGCTCAACTTGGGGAAAAAAGTTATTACCAATCAAATTAGTCAGGCAATGAGAAATAAAACCAAATCTTAAAAACACCTTCCCCCAGCAGTGCAGGGTGATGGGGAATGGGGACTGCAGTCATGTTGATTCTGCCACTCCCTCCTCAGGGGAGGACTCTTCATACTCTGCCCCTGCTCCAGCATGGGATCCCTCCCATGGGAGATAGTTCTCCACGAAGTACTCCAGATTGGGTCCTTTTCATGGGATGCAGTTCTTCAGGAACAGACTGCTTCAGCATGGATCCCCCACAGAATCACAAGTCCCACCAGCAAACCTGCTCCAGCATGAGCTCCTCACTCCATGGGGCCACAGGTCTGTTCCAGCATGGGTTTCCCACTGAATCACAGCCCCCTTCAGGCATCCACCTACTCTGGCATGGGATCCTCCACGGGCTGCAGGTGGATCTCTACTCCCTCGTGGATTTGCATGGGCTGCAGTGGGACAGCCTGCTTCACCATGGTCTTCACCACAGGCTGCAGGGGAATCTCTTCTTTGGTGCCTGGAGCACCTCCTCCCACCCCTTCTTCACAGACCTTGGTGTCTGCAGATTTGTTTCTCTCACATATTGTCACTTCCCTCTCCAGCTGCTCTTTCACAGCAGTTTTCTTCCCTTTCTCAACTATGATATCCCAGAGGTGCTACCACCATCACTGGTGGGCTCAGCCTTGACCAGTGGTAGGTCTGTCTTGGAGCATTAGCTCTGTCAAACATAGGGGAAGCTTCTGGCATCTTCTCACAGAAGCCACCCCTGTTGCCTCACACTAATAAAACCTTGCCACACAAACCTAATGCGTATGCTCCATGCATATCCAATACATATTCCCACCAAAAGGATGGGGATTTATGTGTTAAAATCAGATGTACACCTCTGAATATATTTCTGACTTCTGAGAAAATTATTTTCATAATAACTATCAAACATAAGAAACACTATTTTCTTAAGTAAGAATGCAATAATAATCAGTCACAGTAGACCACTTAGGTCATGTACTACTTTAACTTTGTCTTTTCTCTGTGTGTTGTAATTTTCTTTTATTTATTCATTCACTTCATTAAAAATAAAAATATTTTAACAAGCTAATCATAGCTATTGTAGCAGTGCACTTGATTTGTTCTAGAGGCAGCTGCAATAGGTTATACTATCTCCGCAGGACAATCATCACTGCCCTGTGATACAAGTATATTGGCACTTCCTAGTCCTGGAAAGACTGTTTTTCCCTGTTGCCTGAGACAGGAACAAGTAAGTATCTTTTATTTAATTCTTTTGATATATTAATTTGATATATTTCTCTGATCAACCCTTCCAGTGAAAAGAAAGGATAGCTCTTATTAACCATGTCAAAACCAATGTCTTACATTGCATAATACTTTTTTTTTCCCCCAAGTCTTCTTAAAAACTGAGGAAAACCATATTATTGAGGAGGGCTAATCCTAAGAGGAGAGACTTTATAAAAGGGGAAATTTAGACCCTGCTCTCTGTTTGCAGATGTTTCTATGATCATGCTGCAGGCCACACAATTTACTTTATCTTATTGGCCTCATTGTCTTTGCAAGTGAAACATGCTGTATTAAGCATATTTTCCATTCAACAGGAGCTCTGCCCACACCATGTGTATGACTCATCCACCTGTCTAGTTGCTGTTCTTTGGATTAATTGATCTATCTTTGAGCTCATGTTTTCTCTCATGCCTTGTTTGTCTTTGTGGCAGTCATATTTGGATTTCACACACTTATTTTCGTCGTACACAGTGCCTTCAGGCCCAAGGAACAGTTTGCACTGAACATTTCAGGTAGCATGACACTGGACTTTGATAACTAGTTGGTGTAATTAAACTAATTATGCTTCACAAATATTTATTAAAACCCTGTGGGATTGACGGTCTTTTTTTTTCTCTCTCCCATTGCACTAGCTTTCCTGTAAGCCTTTTCTCTTTGTAAAACAGATTCTGTCCTAAGGCTGATCCTTCACTCCAAGGAAATAGATGAAGTAATGAAATGTATCAAACAACACTAAAGAAACAAATCAGATCAATAATTTATCCATGCTTTTTTAACATGCTCCTGATTGAAATATTTTTTTTAACAGATCAAGCCTTTAAATGATTATCAGCAAATATTTGAATCCCCTTGTCTCTTTTTTTGTCCACTAAAACTACAGGATGGATATACTTATACAGTGAAACCAGGGCTGGAAATTGACTGATGTCTATTTCTCAGCATCAGAAGGGGTTTGGTTTTGAGAAAATACTACAAAACTGCGTCACAACATGACACCTTGAAACTCCCATCTGGAAATGCTCCGTGTGTGATTTTAAGCATGAAAAATCTTTATTAAAACTAAAGCTTAAGAGCCCTGGCCCTCCTGGGTTCTTTTGATTCACTATAACCCCTCTTTTCTTTTTAGGCAAAGTGAAGCTTCTGGGATGAGACAAGTCCTCCACAGATTCATTCTTAGAAGTTTCCACCAGAAAGAATTACTAAATCTAAAATGCCAAGTAAATATCTAATTAAAATGAGGAAAGATTTGCACAGGATGTGCATAAAGCAATGCAGACCTTGAGCAACTCTAACCTATGTGAGAAATTACGTGGGTTTCACTGTTATCTAGAAAAATAAACTGTAACTTCCAATACCATAGCAACATTACACATAATGCTGATTTGTCTTTTTCTTAAAAACACAGAAACAAATTACGCACATTTTCAGCCATCCTACAATGTTTTATGAATGACTGAATGTATCATTTTCTATTGTGTCACAAATTCTTGCAGTATAGTCAAAAGTTCACCATCTCTAGTAGATTCTGGAAAATATAGTTATGAATTGAATAATTTGGAACATGAAAATTTTTGCAATATAATTGGCAACCATTTCAATTTTCTGTGGGATACAAGAAACTGATATTCCAAATTTGATTTTGCTCCATTTTGGAATGGAAACATTACAAATATTTAATGACATGCTTATACAGGAAATCTTTTTCTTCAGGAAAGATTCACAAATGGTGTTATGAAAACAAAGCATGCTGCACAGCACAGAGCAGATGCTGTTTGTTAGTAACAGTTGTGGAACTCAGAAAAATGCCAGTTTAAATCACCACCTGTGAAATTTCAGATGTGCATGATTGGAATGGGTCTGGGAAACAATTCTGGGTCTATAAATCAGTAATTTCCAGTTAAAGTGTATAGATCTATAGACTAGACTAAAGTTTCTAGACTAAAAAACTGACACAATTGCATATTTATAAAACTTCAGTTCATCTGAAGATTTGTAAAAAAATATTTCATGAACTGCACAAAATATATCAGATTCTTGTCTCAAATCAATGACTATATGTTCTTGACCTACATGTACTAATGTCACTGAAAAGCTGAAACTCAATAGATTTTACCTAAGACCTTACCTGGGACAAAGTCTAAAATCTCCTGGAATTTAAATATATTTTCACCAAGCAAGCCATAATCTTATTGAAGAGGATTCCTAAAGAGCAAGACTTCCAATGGAATTTTCTTTAAATATTATTTGAGATTTCTTTTTGCAGTCTGTCATGCAAATAGACATTAATTACAAAATACATGCATAAATACATGCATTTGCGCACCCATCCATATGGATTGTACGTATTTATAACATATCTGTAATGGAATTAATATCAAATATATTTCACAAATTTTTATTGCAACTGTAGAATCTTTGAATAGCAAAAGGATAAACCCCCTCTGCATATCTTACTGAGCTCTCGCTTTTCACTGCCGTTCACTGGCATAGTTTACTTTCAAATCAATCACTTGACTGTCCTAGTTATTTCAAGGGATTGTTTCAGCCTAGCCTCTGAAGGGATGCTTTAATGTGATGCAAATTCCCTCCTGTGACTGGTGAGATGGAGAGAGAGAGGACAAGAGCGAGGGGCACCAGGAACACTGAAGACATATGGTGGTGTAACAATCAAAACAAAGGAAAACAACCCTACCGTAAATCATGTCACTGAACTGAAAGCAGACTGGAGTCCAGAGATTCAGCGTTTGGATGCAGACAAATGTAGACAAGGCAAAGCCAAGCAGTAAATCTGAAAAAAGTCTTGATGTAATGCATTCATACTGAAATACTGAAGCATGATTTCTCATATTTTATTTATTTTTCATGTGGGATAGGAGAAGCATCAAAATGCTGCTGACAGTTCCAATACAGAGGACTCTTTTCTTATGATTTGATTTTGAAATTTTCTTTTTCTGTTCTGGGTATTCTGAAGCACTCACTAACATTCTCATAATTCGTATTCTGCCATTAGTAATTTGTTCTGGTGTAAAGAAGATCTTAAAGATTTTTAAATCCTGGTTCAACTAAAGCCAGTGGGAATTGCCATTAGTACCATGGAAATTTGCTACAATGGGATGGAGATATTAGGATATAAACTATAATATTTTTAAGGCATTATTGTAATTAAATTTAATTAAGTTTCTTCTGATGACAGTTTTTAACTCCTTTTGATTTGTTGATGTGGTTTAACCCCAACCAGCCACCAAACACCACACAGTCACTTGCTCACTCCCCCACCAGCAGGATGGAGGAGAGAATCAGAAGGGTAAAAGCTAGAAAAACTCATGGGTTGAGATAAAGGACAGTTTAATAGAGAAAGGAAAAGCCCTACACACAAACAAAGCAAAACAAAGAATTAACTCACTGCTTTCCATGGGCTGGAGGTGTTCAGCCATCTCCAGGAGAGCAGGGCTCCATCATGCATCATGATTGCTTGGGAAGACAAACACCATCACTCCAGATGTTCCCCCTTCCTCCTTCTTCCTCCCACCTTATATACTGAGCATGATGTCATACGGTATGGAATATCCCTTTGGTCAGTTTGGGTCACCTGTCCCAGCTGTGTCTCCTCCTGATCTCCCATGCACCCCCAACTTCCTTGCCAGTGTGGCAGTATGGGAAACAGAAAAGGCCTTGGCTCTGTGTAAGCTCTGCTCAGCAACAACAAAAACATCTCTACATTATCAACCCTGTGTTCAGCACAAATCCTAAACATAGCCCCATACTAGCCACTGTGAAGAAAGTTAACTCTGCTTAAGCCCATATCAGCGTGTTTGTAAGGAAAAGAGGAAAATAAGGTTTGCCAAACTAAGTCTCACAGTATCCTGTATTGGTTCTGGCAAAGTGGCAGTATAATTGGCTGGTATTTTACCATAATGCCCTAATCAGTTATATAGGGCTGCATATCTTTTTTGTGCGTATCTTTGAAAGAATAGACTCTAGGTATAAAATTATTTGTTCAACAGCAAAAAGATAATTTTCATTCCCATATTGAATTATTATATTAGTATAGACAGATTTCTTTGCATCCTTTGGTGTATACTGTCTGATTATACTGGGGTCCTTCAAACTCCTCCATGTACAAGGTATTTTTGAAAGGCTCTTTCTTTAGTGAGAATGGAACCTTAAAGTAGACTATAATGAGAATCCATATAAGATTTACTCAAAAATTTTCACTTAAGCCATCATAGTTCATGGAGCTGCAATAAATGGATGCTTTAGCACAACATGAGTGCTCTTTTGAGAGTGGGGAAAGTCAGCGGGGAAAACCAAGAGACTGGTGGAACATGATCTGGGCACTGGAATATTTTACTTCTTTAGTACTTCTTTCCAGAGCCTGTAACCTGAAGGAAATCCCTGATAGGGATTTAATTCAATGAAGTTTTCCTTTCTCTGGCTGCAGCCTGTCTGCAAACAAATCTGAGTTTACTCTCAGGAGTTTGAAAGAAGTGCGTTAGAAGCTGTATATATGCCAGAAGTAGATGCAATTGTAATTCAGTGTAAAGGTACAAATTATTTCTAGGAAATTGATTTGAGCTGTTAATTTGTGCATAAGAAGGTCCCTGTGGATAGCTGACAAGAGCCCCATAAAACTTAGCTGATTTTTTCTGTCAGAGAATAAAATATTCTGTAACTAGAAAAGTATGATGCTTAAAATTTGCTTTCTAGTTAAAGCCATGACGTATAGATATTTTAAATTCTCTTAGTTCAGAAGATTGTGGAATATTTGCTTAACACCTGCCCCTCTCATGAATATTTCTAATGCTAAGCCCCCCTTTCAAGAATAGTTATGGAAATTCAACGCACCTTAATGAGTCCTCACTTTAAGAGCTCATGAGCTTCTTTATTGACAACATTCATTGGTTTTCTTAATAATTTTCCCTTTATAGCAATCTTCATTTGTAGATATGGACTTTTGATGCATAACAGAGTCTTAATTTTATTATTAGGATATCTGAATGTTTTGTCTGTTCGTGCATTACAGAAAGCCCTGAATTTCGTGCAGTCGACACCTTCCTACACTCAAGCATGAAGCATCTAAATGCAGGCTGTATTCCATCCTCACAACAAGGACCACAAGTGCTTACCTCACTATTGACAGCTTTGACACAAACACTGTTGACCAGATGGGAAGAGTGTGCTATGGATTTCTTGGCAGCAAAACGAGTGTTCTTGCAATATTGCTTTCTCTTGTGAAGGACCAAGGTCATTAGGACATCCAGACATTGTACCTTTTTGGAAGTCATTAGTTTTGAAACTCCAGGGAAAATGCACTTTCTGTGCTGTGATACACTAGAGTTGTCTTTTGAGGGAATTTCATGTGAGAAAGACACAGAGAGGGATTTCTTATAAAGCTCTACATATAGCAGCTAACTGCAACTAGAATTTTACTTGTACAGTGGGAAGAGAATGTACACACAAATGCTCATTTTAATGAGAGAGAAAGTGTAGGTAGAAGCAGATGACCTAGATGATTTTATGAATAAAAGATTTAATCTGATGCAATCATTTCATTAATACACACATGGCACCAAATGAAAACAGAGCATAGCAGATGGCCATGAGAGGTCTTAAATAGGCATATTCAGTTTAGTAGCTAATGACTTAGATTTCATGGATGACAAATACTATCAGAAACAAAGTGTTTATATCAGTCTTCCAAGGAAAGTTGTCCTGCTTTATGAAAGTAAGGATAACAAAATCTCTCTTTTGTGACACTAGTTAGAAAATGCAGTCACAAAGCAGATAAAGGGTAGCATGATTTTTTCACATAAACTTCGAAAAGAACCCCCCATTTTTTAAAATTAATAGCCTATTTTTAAATTAAAATGTCATTCTTTGCTTCCAGTTTGCTACAATTGGTGGAAACAGTGGTTTCCAATACAATAATAAAATACGTTCATTTGCCATGCAGTTTTAGGATCTAAATACGACACGTATCCATTTTCTGCAATTATAGATCCAATTGTGTTTTTACATTAGTAAACCTCAGCATAGAAGGCAACAAATCAGGGGAAAATCATTGTTTAGCACACTGTCTGACAGCACGTATGGCACTAGCAATGTGGCTACTTCATCCCACCCCAGTCATACCATCCACCTCCAGCTTGCAGGGAGTCTGACAGGAGAGCCAAACACGTCAGCTCTGCTTCAGCTCTGTTCTGCTCCACACTCAAGGAATGTGTGAGATTTGATTGCTCTCCAGACCCTTTACAAAACCAGATCAGGGCAAAAGGGCTGGATTTCTTAGAGAGAATCTGGCCTACAGCTTCTTAGAGACAGATTAACCTCAGTTTGGCTTCAAACTGAGGACACATACAGTCTCATTCTTCAGACCTAATCCAAGATGAATTTAGTCAATATTATTTCATCACAAATTCATATTGTGTCAGTGGCATCTTTGAACACATGCAAAAAGAAGTTTTCATTTTGCAAAGCTTGTTTGAGCTCCTGTTAGAAATGACAGTTTATACTGAATGTTGACTGTACAGGAATATTTATTCTCTTGGAATGCAAAGCACGAGAAACAAAAATACACCCTCCCACCCAAAATCCTTTATGTGGAATGGGAAGCTGATTTCGTTTCCTTTGTAAGCAACTGATAAAAATATTGAACAAGACAGGCTTGGCCCTGCTGCAATCTGTTATTGCTGCTTCATTAGGAAATGTTTTTTTTTCTTTGTCAGTGAGGAGACATAAAGCTTTGATAATCCTGAGTGTTTGTGAAGGAGAGGTAGGCACATTTTTCTAATCTGGATACTGTACACAGCACAATGCACATTCACAACATCCTTGGCAGCCTGCTGCTCCACAAATCCTGGCTTTACCATAGGCTGAAGCATTCAGGGAAATGGTGTGAAAACTAAGATGAACCTTTGGAAGCTGAAAATCTTCTTAGGACTACAACTTACAATTATGACTACACGTAGTCTGAGCACTTTGCAATTTAGACAATTTGTCAGATAAGTCCACAGGTTGCTGTTAATCATAAAATGGAGAATGGAAAGAAGGCCGATGGCATCCTGGCCTGTACCAGGAAGTGTGGTCAACAGGACCAGGGAGGT
>NW_008673175.1:13813-16106 GCF_000695815.1 Acanthisitta chloris
AAGCGCTGCCAGGGGAGGTCTGTGTTGGATATTAGGAAGAGATTTTTTACAGAGAGAGTGATCAGTCATTGAAATGGGCTGCCGGGGGAGGTGGTGGATTCACCATCGCTGGAGGTTTTCAAGATGAGACTGGATGTGGCACTTCGTGCCATGGTCTAGTAACGATGGTAGGGTTGGACTCAATGATCTTTGAGGTCTCTTCCAACGCGGTTGATTCTATGATTCTATGAAATGGAGTTAATTATATTCTTCATACATCTTTCACTGTTGTATTAAGCACTGAGAAAACATCACATTGATTCTTATTACTTCTATTTTGACAGCAAGTCAGCCCATAAATTAAGGATAGCAATTCATAGTTTCAGAAATTTGAAATTTGAGATATACCAAACTCCTTTGAGTTTTCCACCTACTTAAAAAAAATGCTGGCATAATGAAAAAGACTCTCACTGAATTTTATTTTTTTTCTCAAACTCACTATGGTCTGAAGCTCTGTAAATTTTCTCAAGTCTAAGGCCAAGTATGCTGCATCTGAATACAGTTGGGGGTTCCTGTTAAGAAAGAAGAGGTCAGGCATTTTGGAATAAGATGCAATTCCTGTAAAAGCAGGTCTGAGTATTTAGATTTAAACCATATTTAAATCAAAAGTAATTTTGTAACAGTGCTTCTATGTTTGTAGCATTCATTTATGATATTTCACCTTGTATTCACAGCTGGGCTGTCAGTAACATGACAAACACTGACTAACTGCTCATTAACAGACCAGTGTTTCACATAGTCAGGTTATAATTCCTGGTCCTAAAAGCTTAGATAAGTGAGGTTTCTATCCCTGTCCTAGGGAGCAGATTTCCTTTGTAGAAATTCTGTTATTTGTCTGGGAACCAAAATCTTCTCTCCTCTCTTCAGTGACTTCAATCATGGGCTTTCCCTCTCTGGTTTGCTAAACAGGATTATCATCATTAGCTTCTTAGCATATTGCCTGCCCTCTCTCCTTCAACACATCCACTGCTGGTTCCCTTACTGCCTTGATTTCTATCATTTTCAGATCCATCTCCAAACAGGTGCTTTGGGTCTGTACGAGACCCTCAGTTGTCAGGCTAGTTGGATAGATACTGCAGTCCCCCTAAAACAAAATAAAACAACACAACCTCTTCTTTTTAGTTTTTGTGTTGCTGCGGCATGCAAAAAGCAAATGTAGGAATTATTACAAACATCTTTCAAGAAGAACGCAGTCATTTTAAGGAAAGAGATCATTCAGTCTTCCCAATAATTCCTAACAGTGTGGGAAGGAAACACTCCAGATTATTGAATGCTTCTTCACAGACTCTTGATTGGAAGAGAAGAAAAATTTACCAATTTCTGTGCAGAGGCATTCAATGATCTTCTCTTATTTGATAGTTTCCTAATTCAAAGATTTGAGGAACCAATCAGGCAACTGACCCAATATCATGGGAAGCAGAGACCATATGCACACTGCAAATAAAAAGACAACAAACCTTGGTGTATCTAAAGCATACAGATGCCCTCTTGCACATATGAAGCATGGTCCCATCTATTCAGAAAACACAACATCTTTAATAGAACATGGAAATGGTTCATGAGAGACCTGCAAAGAAAAAAAAGACTACATAATTTACAATGGCTTGTGCAGTTCTACTTTACAAAGACTGATATTACTGAGTTTGGCAATAGGAATATTATGATAAGACTGACAAGAATTCTCCTTATGTTGCTTTTTGATGAGATTAGTTGAGCGAAAAGAACAGCAGGTATGAACCTTTAATTGATTTTTATGGAAACATACAGAATACATTTTACACTTCTTCACTGGAAAACTCAATTCCAGTTGGTGCCAACGTTTTGTGTGGTGATATTGCAGGTACAGTCTGTAAGGTTATCTGTAAAATAAAAAAATATTTTAAGCACTGTATAGTAGTTTATGGGAATAAAATATGTGGGCCAATTATAATGCAGGGATTTATTCAAGATACTTTATTCTTGTACTGTTTAGAGATGCTTTGTGTGAAGGTTTGGTGTCTTTCCTAGCATAAATACAATTTCAGTCTCACAATTCTCTGAAATGGCTATATAGGAGTTTCACTTCTCCATAATGATTTTTAGAACTGCAATCAGGGGAGAATAAAGATGCGATTTTAAATCCAGCATCTTCCAAGGGCAAGCAGTTCTAACAGGTAAAGTTGCTGCTGTATGACACTGCTGTTTTGATCTCTGGAGAGAGGCAAAGCTCAGCAAGCCCTGGGGAGCCCCGGGCCAGCCGCCCGCGCTGGAGGGG
>NW_008673176.1:0-1721 GCF_000695815.1 Acanthisitta chloris
GCCGCCGCTCGGCCCCGCCGGGCGCTCACCCGCGGCTCTGCGTTCCGCGCCCTGCGTTCCGTGCCCTGCGTTCCCCCGCGCGGTCCTGTTTTCCCTTTAACTTCGGAAGGAATTGCGGGATACGTGGAACATTGCCCGTTTCTGGCAGTGGCCTTGCAGTTATCGGCATCCTCAAATCGCTCTTTGTTCTCAGCGCACGTTTTGCAACTGCTTCTCTTTGTGCTGAGTGGAAGCATTAAACGCGCCCATTAAAACATCTCTGTCATTGAGTAACACGTGAATACCGAAGCTGGGGCTTTCAGCTTTTTCTCCGGGCTGTTTCAGCCGCCGTGCCGGTACCGAGGCTTTCCCTTCCGTTCGCACTGCCAGATTCTTTATCACGGATTTCTTCCCCCCTCCCCCTCGTCCTTTTTAAGCTTTTTAACTCTTTATGAACCTGCCCGGAGCTGATTTTTGTTTGAAAAGGGAAAATGCTAGATCGGTGCAGGACACAAAAGGAATAATGTGCAAGGAATTCATATGAATCGTGATGTAATCTGTGTGCAGCACAAAGGAGATTGTTCTTTTGCTTTGTTGCTTCTGTTTCACATTACCCTCGTGAAGAAAATGTCTCATCTAATTACGCATGCACGGTCCTTGAGGCTTTCAACTCCTCTGTTCCCTCTTCTGTGATTGCTGCCAGGAATGGATACAATATATACAGAGCTATAAAAAGGACTCACCAACTGCAAGAAGCTACATTTAGCTGGAATTTATTATCTCCTGGATTGTTCTTTTTTAGCTGAACATCTTAAGCTAATTAGCCAGATTTTATGGGTTCTCTAAATGCATGGGTTTTGCTGAATAAAAATGGAAAGCCAGGAATGAAAAGGTCGGCTGGGTAACTGTAGCCCTGCAGAGTGCCCCGTGGCAGTGTGCTGGGCCGGGGCGGTGCTGTATCCGAGCACACGTGCACACACACGCATGCTCCCACGGACTCTGCCCAAATTTATTAGTGCCTTCAGCCAAGGGAAGGTGACGTGGCTGAGATGGTAGATTAGAGCCTGTTCCGCTTTCTGTGGGATTGACGTTTCACCTGCTGCACTCTGAGGGCAACAGTTACCCTTATCTGCACCTTCCCCCACTTCCTGCATGGGCTGGAGCTGAGCTCTCCTGTGCCTGTGTTGGGTTGGCACTTCTGAGAACACTGATCCCATTGGTGTGCTTGGGGAGCAGCACAGCTGCCCGCGTTTGGGCTGCAGTAACCACACTTGTTTCTGCAATAACATAAACATTCCCCCTGTTAGCTTTGGGAGGGCTGGGAGGGAGGGCTGGGAAGGTAGGGATGTTTGATCTCTCCAGCTTGGTGCAGGGATAAACCAGTTCCTATCTCTGTTTTTGTGCTCCACCCCTCAGAAAGCTGTTCATACAGTGAGCAGGCTACTGAGTTCCCAAACCTAAAGAATTTTTGCACTGGCATGTCTCTTCACTCAGGATTATCAGTGCTAGTTTTGAGGAGCAGGTGAAGACACCAGTGGCAGATACAGAGTAGCCATGGGTTAAGTACCAGTTGTGAGCAGGGACTGAACTGAAGCTTCTGATGCCATTCTGAACTCAAGACAGATAAAGCAAACCTACTTTGTGTGGCTTTGGCAGCTTTTGCTGAAATGGCATCTCCTGGTAGATAACCAGGAGGTGTGTATAGCCACTGGATCTTGTTTCCTGTTGCAGACAACAGTCCC
>NW_008673176.1:1741-6805 GCF_000695815.1 Acanthisitta chloris
TAGGCTGTTCAGAAAATGGAAAAGGCTTCTAAATCTCTCCTTGCCTCTAGCTGAAATCCACCTCAGGAAGGGGGAGATAATGGGTGGAGGAAGATTCTGTTCTGCATTATCTCTCCTCTCCTTCAAGGGAAATAAATACAAACAGCACTGCACTGGGGGAGGGGATGGCCTGCCTAACCTTAATTAGATATAAACAGCCTTCAAGCATTCAGAAAATGGAAAAGGCTTCTAAATCTCTCCTTGCCTCTAGCTGAAATCCACCTCAGGAAGGGGGAGATAATGGGTGGAGGAAGATTCTGTTCTGCATTATCTCTCCTCTCCTTCAAGGGAAATAAATACAAACAGCACTGCACTGGGGGAGGGGATGGCCTGCCTAACCTTAATTAGATATAAACAGCCTTCAAGCAAAGCATGTGCTGTTCTGCTGATATGTTGTCTTACATCGTTTTTTTCTGGTGTGTTTTAAAAGAAATGCTGTGTGAAGATGCTCTTTCAACAGGTGCTGGTGTGTGGTTAAGCCCACCTTTACATCCCGTAAAGGAGCGTTGAAATGAAAGCAAAAAAGCCTAGATAAAAAATTCACCCCTAGCAACCTGCAATGAGGCTTTTGTAAATCTGTCATGCTGTTAATGCCTCCTTTTCTTGGAGCAGGGACTGTCGTTTGGACACAATAAGCCAAATGTTGATGAGTCTTTCCAAATGTGCAGCAGCTCTTACTACTTCTCAGCTTGTACAGCACTGTTGCACTATTATAATTATAATTTTCAATATCCAGCTTGCTTTATATTCACCTGTGGGCTGAGATAACTTGTGCTGTACTATGTGTGCTTTTCTCGCCTTGACTGGTAGGGGTTAAAAAGTAAGAAGTTTGAAACAGTGATCTCAGATTCCTTCTCGTGGTGTGCTGGGAGCGCTGGCATGGCGTTTGGTCTTGGCAGGGCGTCTGGGGAGTGTATGTGCCAAGCCCCGAGTGCTGCACAGCCGGGAAGGGATGCTGAACGCTCCATTGCTCACCAACCTTTACCCGGCTGTGAACGAGGGTGTTGCAATGTCAAGAATCCACTGACTCCAGAACACCTGACTCCTTAGAAAAAAGTTGTGTTCTAACTATTTAGGTTTCTTGTAAGCCTTACTGTTAAGGTATAGATGACTTGATGGAATTGCTAATATGTTAATTATAGGAGTCGTTTGCACCTCTTTCATGGGGAGGATCCTCTGTGCTTCAGAGTTGTCAGCAGAGAGCTTTGAATGCCAAGGGCTTAATGGGGAGCCTAACTCTCTCGGTTAAAACCGGCTTTTAACAGACACTTGGAACAAACCCGTCGGGCCAAGCCAGGCTCCCCTTTTCCGAACTGCAGGTCACCTGGACCCAGAAAGGAATTTGCTGACATTCATGTTCCTGTTAATGGGTTTGGGTCCTAAATGTCTGCGTTGACAAGGGTCAGTTGGTGAAAAAGCTTTTCCTTATTTCCTGCAGGCAAAAGTAGAAACTGGGGCGTCTGCGTGTCTTCAGTCTGTTCGGCTTTAAAGGAAGGGCATATGTTAAGGGAGAAAAAAAACACCGCTCTTTCTGTACTAATTTAAACCAAAATTGTGTGCGCACATTCCAGCCCTCCCCCATCCGTCCACGTCCTGTACAAGTGGGATGCAGCTGCGTGCGGTGCCCTTTGTGCTGCCGCGGAGCTGCAGCCTGGCTGTGCCGGCGGTGGCACAGGGAGTCTCCCCTGGGCAGGGTGTGTGCCCCCGGGCCCCTCTCGCTTCGTGGGGGTGGTGGGTGCTGCCAGGACGGGGGATGTGGGGCCCGGAAACGCTCCACTGCTTCCCGGGGGTGGAGAGACGGAGCCTTTTCAAACCCTGGGAACTGCAATTGTTCTCCCCTTTCTGTGCAGGGAAGGGGAAGGATGCTGCCTTTGGAGATTATCAATGGTGCTCCTTAATCAAGCAGACAGATTTTGACTCCTTTTGTCCCTCTTCTGTTTTTTTCTCTTTTTTTTCTTTCTTTTTTTTTTTTTTTTGTCTCCCACTAAACATCCCAAGTATTTTCGGCCTCTGGCTCAAAGATCAGAGAGCTAGAGAGCCAGCTCTCCCCATCATGAATGAACTGCTCCTTTTGCTTGCTTATGCAAGCACAGTGTGGTGTCTTTGTAGTGGAGGAAAAAAAACCAACCCACTTTTGGAAAATACTTGTCATTCAGGATAGCCCAATGTGCTTTACTGAGCTGCAGCAGAGCAGTGAGGGTTATATTTAGCTCATGATTGCTTTGCCTTTGGCATTTGGGAGTCCTGTGCTGGGGTAAGTAGCAGTGGCCAGATTAGGCTGGAAACCCTCCCGGCCCAGTTCAGTGGGTATTTTGGATAGGATCCCTGCTGGGTGCACAGTCTCCCAGCTGGTGCAGCAGCACCGTGGCCCAGTTGTGCCTACTGTTATGCAAATGTAATTAACACCCGGTGCTGCAATCCAGGTTTGCAGGCACAGGTGGAAGAAGTGTGGATTCTCCGTGGGAACTTCTCACGTGCCTGTTGAAGGGGGAAAGAAAAGTTTCCAATCACAAAGTGAGATTGGGGAAATATCTTTCAGTTTTTTGAAGGACATGTTGACAATCTGGAAGGGGCAGCCCAAACCGTGGGGGTTTGTTGTGCCCCTTGAAAGCTGGGCCAGAGTTGGCCAAATCATACCGTGTGTATTCAGAGTTGTTAGAGACTCTCCTAAACAGTATGAGGAGCCTGGCTGTGTTTAGGATATTCTAGTTTAAGTTCCTGCTTGAAGACAGATCATTGTTTGAAATACCATGCATGGGTATGGTGAGGGGAGAAGCAGGAGTATTTTTTTCCCTTCTCCTCAATTTCTACTTTTGCCTGCAGGAAATAAGTTGGGAAAAGCTCTTTCACCAACTAACCCTTGTCAACGCTTATCACTCAGAAAATCTTTTGCCTTAGGAGACAGTCAGCACCAATCACTCTTTTTAACAGACTTTCAGAATAAAATCGGGAACTCAAAAATATAGGAAGTAATTTATCTTCAGTGTCACAATCTGCCATTTGCTTGGCACTCCTGCATGCTCCATGTGCTCTGTCTGTATGGCCTTGTCTATGATTACTATGACATTTGCTCATTTTTTCACCCAAGATGGGATAAATCCGTGCAGTTCTCCTCAGTCCACTGTGGTACCTGTATTGCCCTCTCTTTATCCAGTGATCTGTAGGCAGAATGTGTTTCTCTCTCTGGCTTGTTTAGCCTAGAGATGAAATTTAACCTGGTTTAGTGCCTTTTTACAGCTACTGTGTGACTTGGTGCAGGAACCAACATTGATGGCGCTTGTTTGTATTTGCACTATATGGAGACATTTCATATGTGTTTATATGTAATCTTAGAACCACAGAATGGTTTGGGTTGGAAGGGACCTTATCTAGTTCCACCCCCCCTGCCATGGGCAGGGACACCTTCCACTAGACCAAGTTGCTCAGAGCTCGATCCACCCTGGCCCTGAATACTTCCAGGGAATGGGGCATCCACCACCTCTCTGGGTAACATGTGCCAGTGCCTCACCACCCTCACAGTGAGGAATTTTTTCCTAATACCTACTCTCAGTTTAAAGCCCTTCCACCTTGCCCTGTAACTACATGCCCTTGTAAATAGTCTTTCTCCATAATAGGGAATATCACATTTATAGACCAGATATTCCATGGAAATGTGTAACAGCAGCACAGTATCCATCTCAGTCACCGTGCCTGTGTGTGTCCCAGAGTTTGTGCAGGTCACTTGAGGAACACAGACCTGTTTAAATAGTTTTAAGGTGATTTCTGATATATTTGGTTTCTGATATTATCCAGCCACAGGATAATGTGCCAAGGGCCTTCTGCAGCCTGCACAGGGTGATTTCACTGGTGCGGAGTCCCTGTGGAGCTTGCAGAGCCCAGTGGAATGTTGCTGTTGGGATTCAAACTTGTTTGGATTCAAAACATTCACAGCAGTTCATAAAACTGGGAGGAGCTTGGCTTGTGGGAGGCCCTTAGGTCATTAATCCTCTTTTATTTCCCTGCCTGAATTCAAGTTCTGTCCCTCAAGAGTCACATTTTAAACTGTGGGGCAGAGTGGTCCCAGTTCAAGCCATTCCCTGGTCAGTTCTTACTTCCAGAAATGTGTATTGGGGTCATCTTTTCAGCTTGCCTCACACCTTCTGGAAACATACCTAATGTTTTTACTTGCTGAGAACTAATAAAATGTTTTATTGCTGTTAGCAAAGATGATCTCCTATGAAATGAAGTCATATGTGAAATATTAAATGCAAAGTCTGGAGGCTTCAGGCACGCTGTAATTGCCTTTGAAACTGAGATGCCTGATTGTAAAGGCTCTTATCGCTGCCATTCAGCTACTTATTTCTTGGAGGGAATGTCCTTGGTAAGGGAAGATCTGGGTTTGTTCCTTCTCACGTCATGAGCAGGCTCTTAATTAAAGCAGAATTACAGCCTGAAGTATTTCTTAGAAACCAGCGGAATGTGTTTGGCTGAGTCTTTGCAGGATTCAACCTTTTTAGGGGTTTCTTACTTCAAGTGAGTTAGCAGCAGTCCAGCTGTAGCTTTCTTGATGTCCGTGGGTGTTTCTCTGCTGAAATTGGAAGAGGGTGGACTGGTTGAATTGTGATTTTTGTCGCAATAGCTTACCCCTCACTTAGAGTTTAATTGGAAGTAGGTCTTGTTTGGATGCTAACTTAGGGGCATGAAAACAGGGCATATTCCACACATAACTTGTGACAAGAGGACTTCGATCTCTAGGGCTGTACAGATTAACACCTGACTTCACATCTGATGTTGCTATTACTCTGCTGCCAGGTGGAAATGCTTCCTGCTTGTCCCAGTGACAGTTGGAAAGGTTTATTTTATGGAAATAGCCTTTTCAGTTATCTTCTTTTTAGTCTATTAACATAAAGTGAAGACAAACATATCCTTTTGCCTTGGTAGCAGGTTGTTTATTAAAAAAGAAGAACTATTTGCAACAGCCTTCAAAAGGACACAACCACTTCTCATCTACACTTCTTTCTTAGTAAGGCAAGCACGTGCATTCCT
>NW_008673176.1:6822-57551 GCF_000695815.1 Acanthisitta chloris
AGATGTCACTCTCTTTTCAGATGACACAGCTTGAAAAAAAAGAATTACAGTGCTCGGGTAATGTTGCAGATGAAGCACATGAATTATGGCTATTCATGTCCCTGTGTCCTTGAAATAAAGCTCAGGCCTTTGAGGAACAAAGAGCTCCAGAGTGGGAGGAGGACACTAATTATTGTTCTGCCTCTAAACAAATCCTGCCAGAGCTGTCTGGTCTCGGTCTAGCCTGGGCTGATAGAATTCCTTCCAGCTATGGCTTAAGAAATCTGATTAAAAAAACTGTCTTTCTCTTCCATGCGTCTGTGTGGGACATGAGACACCGACATGACTCAACCACTTTCAATGGGGACAGCAGAGCTTTGGATGCTTCCAGATCCCATTCCTTTGTGGAGGTCGAGGAGGCTCTGTGGGATGGTGTCCTGCTGAGCCCTGCCCACGGACATCACCTGTCCCCAGAGCTGCTGGAGTGCCCTTCCCTTGGGTGGTGTGGCACAGCCACAGGTGATGGATGTGGCAGGAGAGTGTGGCAGTGCAGGGCTGTGCAGAAGAAGGAGCATTGCAGAGATCGGAGAGTGAGAGGTGTATGCAGTGAGAGGCTGTGCCTGGGGCTCTGCCTTTGGTTGTCACAGATAGGGACAGGATGGCTTGGAAGGGCTGTACTTCAACTTGAAGACAGGCTGAGGAAGCTGGGGCTGTTCAGCCTGGAGAAGAGAAGGTTGTGTGGAGAACTCATAGCAACCTTCCTGTATGAAGGGATCTCGGAGGGTGGTGAGATGCTGGCACGGGCTGCCCCAGGGAGGTTGTAGATCATGGGATGATAGAATTTTAGGAGTTGGAATGGACTGTATGAAGGGACTACAGGGAAGCTGCAGAGGGACTCTTGGTTAGCAGCTGCAGTGGCAGGACGAGGGACAACGGGTACAAATTCAAAGGGGGCAATTTAGGTTAGCTATTAGGAAAACATTTTTTAAACTAAACCAATAACTTCCTAATAAAAGTTTCTTCCTAATGTGAGGGTGTTGAGACACTGGCACCCTGCCCTGGGCAGGGATACCTTCCTGCTAGGCCTATATGCCCTGGCAGCGTTCAGAGCCAGGTTGGATGAAGCTTTGAGCGAGCTGGTCTGGCGGGGAGGCTTGTTCGTGGGGGGGTGGGGTGAATGAGGCCTTGAGTGACCTGCTTTGGTGGGAAGTGTCCCTGCCCAGAGCAGGGGGTTGGGGTTAAATGATCTCTAAGGTCCATTCCAACTCCTTAACAGCCTATGAAACTATGGATTTATGAAAGGCTGAGAGCTGTGAGTGTTCAGCCTGAAGGAGAGAAGGCTCTGGGGAGACCTTAGAGCATTTTCCAGTGCCTAAAGGGACTCTTAAGAGAGCTGGAGAGGGACTTTGGACAATGCATGGAGTGCTGGTACAAGGGGGAATGGCTTCCCAGTGCCAGAGGGCAGGGATCGATGGGATATTGGGAAAGAATTCCTCCTTGTGAGGGTGATGAGACACGGGCACAGGTTGCCCAGGGAGGTTATGGATACCCCAGCCCTGGCAGTGTTCAAGGCCAGGCTGGATAAAGCCTTGAGTGACCTGGGCTGGTGGGAGGGGTCCCTGGCCAGGGCAGGGGGTTGGGAGACTAACTGAACTCTAAGTTCCATTCCTTTGAAATTCGATGACTCTGTGGTGTTACTCCTCCGAGAAGGAGGAACACCCCCACCCCGTGGAAGGCAGGCTGGCCACGGGGCGCGTGTGCCCTCAGCGCTGCCGGGGGAGGCTGTGGCGGCTCCGTTCGTGCCCCTCAGCGCTGCCCAGGAAATTAGGGCAGGAGTTGGGTTCCAAGTGTGTTTTTCCAGCATGGGGTATGTGGGGCCATGGTGATGGCTGGGGAGTGGAGAGGGCACGGACCAGAACATGTGGAACTCCATGGAAGATCTGGATGTACGTTGGCAGTGAGTGGTGGGTCACTGGGACATGTGGCCCATGGGGAGCCCATCCATGGAGATACACAAAGCCCAGCTGGAGATCAGCTCCAGATGGCAAACTGTCACAGCTCACAGTGCCCAGCTCTGGGCAGGGTCAGCCGGAAAGGGCCGGGAGAAGGGAACAGCTGGCGCTCTGCAGGGAGGAGGCGAGTGCCATGTCTCAGGTGACAGAAGCAGTTGAACAAGTGGAGTTGGGAAATTCTTCCTTGTTCTGTCTTCAAGCAGCTCCTTTGTGTTTACAGGGTGGCTGAATGCTCTGCTTCTCCTGCTTTCAGAATTAGTTCCATGTGGGAAGGGCAGCATGCATAAGGGTAGTGTTACACGGTGTGGTCTGTGAACTGAAATGCTCAGAACTGATATTTTCTAAAGAAATTGACATTTAACTAAATTCTACTTAAGTGTTGCAGCAGCTGGCAGAAGGCAATGCAAATTGATGTGCTCATTAAAGTGAGGTGGTTTGGGAGAACCCAATAAAGTATTGAAGAGATTTTTGAAAATCAATATAACCACTTTGCAGCTGTATAAAGTTGTCATGGATAAACACAGCCAAATGGGTAGTGGGTATATGAGCTGGAATTAGAAAGTTTATAACTAAGTGCAGAATGGAATCGCTAAGTTTCTACTAGTTCTCTCTGATCTTGGGAGAGTTTATTTCCTCTACCACAGTTTCTTCTGGGTATAGAGTGAAGATCTTGTGTCAGGGAGCCCATGTGTGAGGCTAAACGTTTCTAGCCAAAGAAGGCAACCTGATAGCCTTTAAAGATCTTCCCTATACCATAATCAGCAAAACCAGGTCCAGATTAAAGTCACCTTGGGAATGATGGATTAATTCTCCCATAGCAAAGTTGTCGTTACACAACTGATCGGAGTTAATGCAGCATTAAAGGTATGTTAAAATAAACACCCTCTGAGATCTCTTGTATGTCTGTGGTAGAACCTGCTAGGAAAGTGGAAAATGAAGCTTTTGGCTTCTGACTGTGTTTATTTATCTGACAGAGCACTTGTTTGTAAACAGTTGCAAACGAGACAAGAATACCAACAGGTATGTTTGTACAGTGTCACAGCTGTAGCTGACAACTTAAATCAGAGGAGATTCTGTTGCAGAAGAGATAAGGGATTTGCCCTCAATAAAATGTAAAGCTTTTCTCCATCAGAATAAGAGTTTTGTTCACACTTAGTCAAAAACATTGCCATGTTTTTTCCTGAAGTGTCATGGATTCCTATTAAAGAGATTTTGCTGAAATCCAATTTTTGATTAAACCTTCACTGTGAAATTGTTCTGGGTTGCTGGAAGTAAATTATCCTTTTAGATATGGGTTGTAGAGATGAAGAAAACTCGTGAGTGGCCAGATATTCTTGTCACAGGCATCGGATTAATTTTTTTATACATTTTATTTTGTATGCATCTCATTTTTATGTATTTTTATGTAGATGTTGTTTGAGTACGGATAGATAGATTTTTCCAGCTTTCCAGATCTGTTTCTAAGAGAATACTCAGACATTCCTCTTCATTCCTTTTGGGAATGTTATGTGCTGAATCCATCGGATGGTCCAGTAATTCAGAATGTGGTATCACCCAAAGTGGTCTGAATTTCCTTTCTCTCTGTGGCTGCTGGGGTCTGTGAAGACCAGCCAAGACTTTGCTATTTGTCTGCATGTGGCAAGGCCTAATTTGCTATAGTATTTATGTATTTATTCTTATTTTTTTGCAAGCTCAGTTCTGGTCTTGCTTTCTGCTCTATACCCCTGGGCACTGCATGCTCCCAACCCAAAACCATTTCCACAGCAAACCAAATATCATGTTATGGCCAGACAAACAGTTGGGTAGTTTGCATGGCCAAGAAACACAAGTGTCTTGCAACAGTTCATGTGTGGCTGAATTCACTCTTTGATCTGTGTCTTGGATTTTGCTCTGTTTCTCTCTCCTGGTGCAGCTCAGCTCATCCCATTGCAATACAGTTCTTGGGATCAGCTCACAGGAAACATAATTTTTCGGATGTGGCTAAGTGTGCTGGTAGACCATGTGCCTTTTAGAGAAACTGGTTGAGTTAGTTCTGCTCCAGTGGGCCAGCTGAAAGCAACCCAGAGCTTTTGTTGCAGAAAACTCTGTATTATAGGTGTCTGTGCTTCATGTCTTGACCTGCCCTTGAATGAGCAGAACCCAGGCTGAAAAAGGCTGCTGTGTATCTAGATCTTTAGAGAGCAGCAACCTGCTTATTCTGTACCTCATTGCTTTTTGATGTTGCTTTGTGTTCAGTTTTGGTTTCTCCCTCATACCACTTTAAGCTTGGTTTTCCAGTAACTGCAAAACTGGTATAAGTGACTGAGGTTGAGGAGAGAGGTTCAAGCATATGATCATAGGATACAAGACCCTTTGTTCTATGAGCTGGGCATTTGCTCCAGGCCATTCAAGGCTTAACCCCAGAGAGTTTGACTGATTTAAAATGAATTGTATTATAACCAGTTAGAGTACTCCAGCAAAGACAAGGCCTCTGCCAGGAGCAGGAAAGAAAAAACAGCATTAAAATTGCATTAAAGGGAGAAGAAAGAACCCACGCCAAAACATCCAACCCTAAAATGTTTATTTGTGACCCATGTTGAAAGCTTTGTTTAAGCTGCAGGTGGTTTAGTTCTGGTCACAGACAAATGGGACATTTGTCCTGGGTCTCAGAGGCTCAGTCTTTGGGAAGAGTGAGTTGTCTGGTGTGAGTGATAGCGGGTTAGCAGAAGGAAGGGAGAAGGAATCACTGTCTTTGTACTATCTTGAGCTCTTTACAGCTCCAATGTGAACAGTCTCAAGGGGGGATGAATGCTGTTTCTTCCTGTAGGATTCACTGCCTTGAAGAGTTTGGGCAGATCATAAAAGTTTCTGTAGCTCTGCCCTATAAAACAAGGATAATTCTCAAGCTATGCCCTATAAAACAAGGATACTTCTCAAAGCTCTGCCCTATAAAACAAGGATGCTTCTCAAGCACATTTCAGGCAATATTGGTCTGACTGTGCTATAATGTTTGGAAGTATGTGCTGGCACTGACCACCAGATGTGAGTGGCTGTACTTTAATTACTTGCAGACATCTCTGCTTCATTGAACTTGAAGTTCACTGCTTCATTGTTCCTGAAGGTATTCCCAGTAATAGTCTCTGATCCATACCTCCCATTAAGCAGCACAGTTAAGGAAGGGGATGATTCTACTCTTTGTGGCTGCATATATTCCATCTTAAGAACTTGTTAGAAAACATGGCAGTTTGCAAAATGTATCTCATAGAATCATGGAATGGTTTGGATTGGGAGGGACCTTAAAGATCATCTAGTTGTAGTCCCCTGCCATGGGCAGGGCCACCTCTCACTCAACCAGATTGCTCAGAGCTCCATCCAGTGTGAGCTTGAACACTTTCAGGGATGGAGCAGCTACAGCTTCTCTGGCCAACCTGTTCCAGTGTCTCACCACCCTCACAGTCAAGAATTTCTTCCTAATATCCAATCTAAACCTGCCCTCTGTCAGTTATAGCCATTCCCCCATGTCCTATCACTACGTGCCCTGTATCTGGAAAACACGAGGACTTGGCTTCATGCTTTAACTTCATTGTATACAGCACCATCCCAAGAGCAGAGATACCCAGACAGATCAACAGTAATGAAATATTGCTGATCTAATTCATCAGCTGGTAGTAAGCCTGGAGCTTCCCCAGGTTTGTATTTCCATAACTTTTTTTTTAAAGTTCAAGGGGAGCCCATTAAGAGCAAATGAACTGGTCCTAATTCAATTCCCAATATAACATTGCAGCAGTTCTAGGAAGAAGTGGCTTAATCAGACTTCCAATAAGCATCCTGCTAAGAAGAGATAGGGGATTTTTTGACTTTTCTTTCTTTATCCAGGGGATGGTCCCCTCCCTCTACATCTTTTAGCAGGAAATGTTAATGCGAGGTAAGAAATACAGAGACCTCTCTCTCTGGCTCAGGAAAAGCATTATCTTTGAATATCAGGATTGTTGACTAAAATAGATTGGAGGCATAAATAATATAATGAACTAGTGAGTTGATTAGAGCATTTACCCCACCACATGATGCCTCAGAAAGGAGGATGAAGTGTTGCATATGACTGGTGCTTGACCAAAATAGCCTCTGGTCAAAATACAGACACAAAGTCAGCGTTCTGCTCCAGCCCAGCTCTGTGGGTTGTCCTTCCCTGCACTCTGTGGTACAGTGAGGGATGTATGTGTGATTTTGGATGGACCAGGCAGACCCTGGTGTGGTGTGTGGTGCCTCAGGCATCTGAGCCCAGTGCCACTCCAGCTTCTCTCAAACACTGTACTCACCACAACTGCCTTCTCTTAGCACCAGCATGTTGGGTTTGGTGAGAGCAGCACTGGGCTGAAAAGTTATTACCCCTGGCTGCAGTTAACTTGGGGTTTTTTTTTCTCCTCATGATGATTCTGGGCAAGACCCTTCTAATTACAGGGGGGTGGCTGAAGTCAGCAGAAGCAACATGGGTTTTTTTAAAAGTGGAAGACAGTTTTCTGTGATGAAATAACCCAGGACCACTTCTACTCTGGCTAAACCACTTGGGGAGCATTTCAACTTGTCGTTATGCAAGTGACACTCTGACCACAGCTTCCAACATGCTTCTTGTTTGCTTTAAAAAACCCACACAAAATGAACGTGTCTGGAAAGGAGATCTCTTTCTTTGCCCATGAGGGCTAATGTGTCCTGATCCTATCCAGGAGGTCTCCAAAGTTCATGAAACATTTGTATTCTGTGGTTCCTGCCCTGTGCTGCTCTGCTGACTCTGCTGCCTGGTCCCACCCGCTGGATAAAGTGCTTTTCCTTTTTGTGTTGTTACTGGTAATTACAGGGATCCTACTGAGCTTCAGGAGTTTTGATGTGAAACAGTTTCCTGACAGCCTTATTCTGTGTGCATGTAGGGATACTCCCAAGGCTTTCCTGCAAAGTTAGCTTGGGTAACTCCTGTAGTATTTATGAAGCCTAGGGGAGTTGTTCAAATGAGCAAATGTGAGAAAACAGACCAGTGGAAAGTAGATTAATGACAAATTAGCTAGGCAATCTGCTGTGGAATTAATTGAGAAAGGAGCAGCAAGGAAAGAGCTTTTTGCCTTATCAATGGCAAACATCTGATTGTAGCAGCTTAGCAAAAAAAACAGCAGCAAAAGGAGCTTCCTCCTTTCCTAAACGAGCACTGTGGTTAAGTGAGGGTTGTGGGGATTAATACATTGCTGTGCAGCGAGTTCTGCTCCAAGTCCTCCTGAAAGTGAAGCGCAAATAGACTAATTAATGACCAGAGGCAAAAGGGTTCTGGTTTTTCATTTCTAAAAATACCTGTTCTTCGGTAATTTCTTCAAACACTCCAATATTAACTGTTTTAAGATGAACTCTGTGGAATAAGTTATGTTTCCTAAGGGAGGGAGTGAGGGAGGATGGCTCTCAATAAAGTGGGTCTGATATGCAGGTAGGATCTTAAATGGAACCTATGGAAACCCCCTCTGGACTGTATGTGAATGCAGAATGGGAAGGCTGTGCTTGGCTGGTTCTGACAGGTAGGTGCAGGTTAGTTTTGGTCTATGTTTAGGCTTCACAGTGTGAGTAAATATTTCTTGTAAAAACAATCCAAGATGAGACCTCCTGCATTGCTTTGCTACTAGGTTTTAGCAGAGAAGCAGAATAACAAGGGAAGTGGTTTCAAAAGGATTTTCAAGTGTTTGGGTTAAGAGTCCTACTGTACTGGATATAAAATTGGTTGTTTCAACAACATCAGTAAAAGAACAAACTACCCTGTGTGACGCAGCAGCACAGATTGCTGTAAAGATTAGATGACTGGAGACGACTTTCTTCTCATTTCTGATGCAACCTTAGCCTTCAGAACAGGGAGGAAGTGCAAACTGCTTAGTCCCAAGGGCTGGGACCTGTTCCTTCAGCCTTGGACTACTGCCCAAAAGCTTTGATAGGCAGAGGCACTGAGATTTCCACATCAGAGCTGGTCACTCTTTAATTTCCTTAACTTTAGGCCTGGAAGAGACTGTTGTGGTGGAGATGTATATGCAGGGCTGGACTTGCAGTCTCTCTGCAGTGCTCGCACCTTGGTTTCCAGTGCTGTGCAGCTCTTCAAAAGGCATCTGTTCTTGAGGCAGAACTGGTGCTGTTGAATCTGGCACACCTTGCATGACGTGCCAGGGCAGGACTTCTTGCTGGTGAAAGTGCACTCGTGATGTGCTGACTACTCAGAGCAGTAATTAGGACTACCAAAAATGAGGGGCTGCTTGCTTGTTGCCTGCACCAGCTTCCTTCTTATGCTTGGCAGGTACCAGTTTTGTTTTATAAAAGGTGAAGGGGAAAATTCTGCAGTTTGTTAACCAAAACCATCCACTTCTCCCCTGAAGGCTGGTCATACACATCAACACCTTCTTGAATGTATAATCACAAAACTGAATTCATGCATGAGCAGTGTGACCTTCCTAATATTCATGAAAACAGTAGGTGAAATAAAAAAGAACCTGCACAATTGAAGCTAGAGGCAGAGAGTTAGCTGAAAAGCCACACACCAAGTGTTTGTTAATTGAAGGTAAGTGTTAGAAAATAGATCTCTCAAAACTGTAGGATGTGCAGGTGCGGGAGCATCTCCGTTTCAAAAGGAAAGTAAGGCTGGCAACTATGGCAGGAGACGTGGTAAGTGCAGTTAGCTTTGCACAAAAGCTGATTATTTTTCATAGCACCTACACAGCACAGAGCCTGAAACTGCTCAGATGAGACTCAAGGTTGTTGCTATGGGAGTCCTGAGCTTGGCCTGAATAGCCAGGAAAGAGAGCAGACTGTTTGTACCCAGGCATCACCACCTCTTTGCTCCTAATCCTGCCTAGAACATTCCCATGGCTCAGCAGGGCTTAACCTGGGCTTTGTCATCTAAACACGTTCACTAAACCATGGGCAGCTTCAGCTGATTAAGCCCACGTCTCACTTATTGAGCATGGCAGCAGGAAGACGTGGTGAGCTGCCCTGGATGCCAGAGGAGCTCTGGTTTGTCAGCAGCAGAAAGACTGACGTTGATCTGGATTGCAGCTGATGAGAAACTCTGCTCCACACACAGGCACAAACGGTGGCCTTGGAAAGGCAGTGGGAGGGCATGGAGGCTGGTTCTGCTGCCTTCAGATTCTGAATCAAACAGGGCAGTGATTCAGTGTTGGTGGGAGAAGCTTCAGCCTTTCCAAGGAAGACTGTATAAAGACAATCCTTCCCTTCCCACCTCTGTTTCAGGTCTGGCAGGAGGATTAAGAAGATCAGGAAGTATGACATAATCACCACTCCAGCTGAACGGGTAGAAATGGCTCCTCTGAACGAAGAAGATGATGAGGATGAAGACTCAACAGTGTTTGATGTGAAATACAGGTACTGCTGCCAGCCTGCCTGGTTAAGCTTGCTCACTCAGCTCTTATTAGTGAAGACAGCTCTGTTACTTCTCTGCTGGGCCAACTTGACAAAGACAAGGCAGTCACTGTCTCCCTCCTGCTTTGCCCCTTTCCTTTACAGCCCCTCGGCCTGTTCCCAGCACGTGGCTCTCTACTCTTCTGCTCTTGAAATAACCATGTCACTACCCCCAGGCTGTCTACCTTCCTCTGTTCTCTGCAGAGCAGCACAACGGGATACATGTGCCACAGAGAGCTGACAGGGTTTAACAGAGTGAACTGCCCCTCTCGGGCAGCTGCTGGCAGTCATTCCTGTGTGCTCACACTGCATCCAGGGCTGCTTTCCCAGGCACTGCCATTGCTGTGAACACAGGAGGGAAATGGTAGCAAATCTCCCCCAGCCTCTGTGTTTGTACCAGAGTGCTCCCATGTTGTTCAGTGTCACAGAGGACTGTGGTCCCTCGCTGATGCTGTTAGCATTTATCCCTTAGCAACAAACTTTTCCTTAAATATGTTTGTGAGATGGGAGTGGTGTGACAACCCAAAACTTTTGGTGCCTATTCTGGGCCTGTGATTTATAGCAACTACTCAGCACATAAAGATGCTGTGTATTGATTTCTGGCATCAGGTTATCTGCATCTCTTATTTTTATTTGCATCAAGCCATCCACACCATTCAAGTTGCATTCTCATCCAAATAAGGCCTACTCTCAAATCTGTCCCACTTTGACTGAAATAAGCTCTCCTAATTATAAAAACCCAGATCCTGACAACTCCTAATTGGAGATTTTACAGACTTTGCTCATGTTGTCCATCTCCTCACTTTGGAAAGGGAGAACACCACATCTACTCCAAGCACATGTGTGCCAGTAGCTGAACCACACACCACTGCACATTCCACTGGTCCATTCCAAAATCACTGTGTTAGTTCTCTATAAAAGTCAGGAAATACTTGGGAGTCATGAAACAATGAAGGGTGTGAGTCAAGCCTTTGTGTGTAAACAATTACTTCTTGAATTAGAAGTCTCCTATCAGTCCTTGCCTTACTGTTGCCATTACCTGTAGCTGCCCTGTGTTTGCTCTAATAATTTCAGGTAGTGCAGTTTGTTCTTTGGAATTGAGGTTTGTTAAAACCAGAGTGCAGAGATCTGATTCACCATGGTCTGCTTTAACAACCCACATCTCCTGCCCCTCGTCCTTTTACCTCAGTACTTACACTGTGAACCTTTGGAAATGGGATCAGAGGGGTTTTTTTCCCAAAGAGCGAGAACAGAAGATTCTCAATCATGGTAGTGCTTCAGGATAAGATGTCTAATAGTAAAATAAAGGGTGAACAGAGAGAGCTTGCTGGAAACCATTTGACTCTTGAGAGCTGTGTTCCTGTTCTCTGACATTGCTTCCCTGGAGCATGCACTGTGCCGATGCTTTCACTAAAGGTATTGGGTCGTTGTGGGTTCCTTAGCAGTACAAATGGCTCTTCACCTTGTGTGATGCTGGGTTCAGAGACTGTAGGGGTTTTGGGTTCTTAGCCAACCAATCCTCTTTTCAGCTGTGGGAATTCCTTTCTGCCACAGTGCAGCAGCTATTAAATTCCACAGTTTCTGAAGTCTTTGCTGTTCCAGACATACTTTTGTTTAGCTCAAACAGAGCTACTCAGTTTAGAGGGGAAGATCGTCTTACAGACAACCCCTTAGCAGTACTGATTCTGAGGAAGCTTCTATGAGAATACATTTGCTGTAAAAGATATCAAACTCTCTGGTTCCTTTGTGCAGCTTGGAGACTACATCCCAAACAGGTAATAAATCCTGTCTCCAGTAAAGACATTTCTTTGCAAATTTGAGTTGTTGAGTTTGACCATTGACAACCCCATTGAATGAGTCAGGAGCTTCTTCATAGGAGCTTGTGTTCAGATGGGAAGAGAGGGCTAGAGCTGCAAACAGAGCAGCTCAGACTTGCCCACAGTAAGTTAGGGAACTAACTTCTATCAGGTTCTTCTGTTGAGGTTCCTGCCCCAGGCCTCTCCTGCCCCCTAAACTGGCATCATGGTGTGGGGAGCTCTGGGCTGGTTTGCTTGAGGTCCTCTCCCGTTGCTGAAAGATCTGTGCTGGCATTTGCATCTGTGTTTGGGGGAGTAATTGAGATTCTGTGCTCTCTCCCTATGTAATGCAAACAGCACTCTAATTAAAAGGCAGTTGGTGTGGAGCAGCAACAGGGGAGAAGCAACGTTTACTTCTCCAATTGTTCTCATGCAGTTAATTTTCTTTGCCTTAATGCTTTGTCCTTGTGTGGATTTGTTTCCAGTCTTACACAGGCATCAAAGAACAGGAGACAGTGTAAATTGGGCTGTTGGATGAAGGTCATTACTACTCTTTTTTTCCTTTTTTTTCTTTTTCTGACGGCTTTAAGGGTTTAGGCTCCCGGTAGATCCCACCCCCTGCTTCCCTTGGGCAGTGCAGCAACGAGAAATAACCACCTTCCTCTCATCAGGCAGACTAATGAGACCACTTCAAAATCTTAGCCTAACACAGTCCTTTCTTGGATGCAAATGCCACCCACTGCTGCCTCTGTCGAGTGCCGAAATATGTGTGTGCTGGATCAGCTCCCCTCCTTGCAATCCCATTCCTGTAGCAGGGAAGCAGCTCTGTCAATGGCCTCTCCAGTCCTGCAGGCACAGCTTCTGTGTGACAAGAGGCTGAAGGTGTAAATCAAAGATTGGCACAGAGCAGAGATGCCAGATCGCTTGGATGTGAACATCTCCTTGAAAAACTTAATGGAAACCAGTTTTGTAATATGGAGGGTGGTTTTCTGTGTATTTGCTCTGGTATTGAGAGGAATTTGGATAAGAAGTTCAGGAATTGTTCTGAAATCACAGAGCTATACAAGGAAAGCAAACTGAACACAGAAAGGGTGTTTGTTTCTTGATCACCAGTTCAATCTGTACTGCTGAAGGCCGAGAAGCATCCCTGTCCAATTGATTTCTAGACCATATGAAGTGTATTGGTCATCATTTTCCAGGTGTCAGATACTCTTTCATGTTTTATGATGGGATTACCCTCACTGCACATCTTGAAAAATGAGTTAGTGGAAAACTAAATCCCATCCTCAAAGTGTGTTCTTTCTCATCCCACAAATAGATCTTGATTTGAAGATTTCCCTCTACTCTTTGCTCCTTTAGCACTTCATTTCAAGCAGGCAAGGGAAATTTGCAAGGGTTCCGTGATCTTCTCCTTGATGGAGCTAAGCCATTGATTCATCAGGCATTTGGCACCGTGTGGTACTCGAGTAGAGAGCAGTGAAGTAAAGTAGGTTACAGGCAAACATCCCTGACAAACTGGTGTCCATCCCCCACCACAGAGCACTCTTCTTGTTTCGTGCTATAAGTGAAAAGAGAACTGCAAAAAAGAACCAGTTTCTGAAAAGGTAAATAAAATTGTTAGCTTGTTAAGCTTATTAACTCTAGCATAGCTCATTGGGGGATTTCTTGTCAGCTTCAATAGGAAACTGGAAACAAGTACAGAATAAATTCCGTGGTGCCTTGCACATGAAAGGCTTTGAAAGCACTTCAGTAATCTGGGATATCAGCAGTGGCTCCTCTCCCTGCTGACTTGCAGCTGTTGGAGGCAGTGAGTTCTGCTCTTGCTATGCTTGCTGAGCCCAGCTGGGACAATTTCACAACTGTCCAGGGTGATATGTGCTATGTGACAGCCTGGAGTTGAGGAAGAACTTGGAATTTAAATGCCAGAGCTGGAATTGTCCCAGTCCTGTCAGACTCCTATATAAACACTGATAGGAAGTTTTTCTTGGGGCAGATTGAAGCCTCTGTCCTTCCTGTCGACTGAGTGAAATTCCTCTGTTTGTTTTCCCTGTGGATTGTCATATTTCCCTCTAACAGCAGCACCACCAACAAAACACAGAAGCAGTTCAGGAATGCATCTTTCAAAGTGCTCTTGAAAGCAAAAAGATCTATGTGTAAGGAGTGGTGCCAGGCAGAGGGAAAAAGACAGGAATATTTTGTTCAACCATCATTGGGTCCGAAGGGCTTTTGAGAGCTTGCAGGGTGTTTTGGAGGAAAGGTGCACCACATGTAAAGGCTGGATTCTGGATTCATCCTTTTTTCAGGTGCTGATAGCATTGAACTCTGTAGAAACAAGTTCATCACAGTTACAGGGCTGAGCCTTTATTGTGCTTGAGTCTTTTGGGAATCTCTGTAAAATATGAGAGTTACACTACTGGTGCCTTCTCTTCAACTACGTCCCTTCCAGATCCTGACTGTGTGTGCAGCTCTGAACGGAGCACAGAATTGTCTGCTTGTTACAGAGAGGTGTTTGCTCTCAAGGGAGCAGCTCTAATGGGTTTTTTTCCCAGCAAAAGCTGCAGGCCATTCTGGATGATGCCGGGTGAATTGTGCTGGGGTTTATAGCAGCTTAATTTATATTTTTTTTCCCAGCAGGCAGCAATGACAAGTTGTGTATAAATAGAGGGGTATCATTTATCCTCATCTGAAAGGGGTGCAAATCACCAACACAGGCAACAGCTCACTATAAGTACAACAAATTGCCAAAGCTTTGGTGCTGCTGTTAAGGATTTCCCATAGGCCCACAGCAGGGGGAGGAAAGAGATGGTGCAAAAGCAATTTTTGCTTGGGTTTGAAGGCCAGATTCTTTCCTCACGTGGCCATAAGAGTTGTTACGGAGCACACCGTGTTCTGCTGCATGTGCAGCCCTATGGGAGGGCTCTCACCTCCTTCCTGGAGTGTAACAAGTTCCTATTAAGACTTGTTTTTGAGCCCTGAAGCACTTAAAGCAGTAGAGTTTGAGGAGAAGAATCCATAGCAAGGAGGATGGTCCATGTGTGTTGGTTAGTAAGGGGCTGCACTGGTGTGAAAAGAGCTGTGAGGTCCAAGATGCTGTGGTGAAGGATCAGCCTCTCTGTGCACATTCCCTTCTCTGCTCTGCACGGGGACTGGTCACAGGATCTTTCAGCATCTGGGTTTTGTCTCATGCAACTCTGCTTTTGCTTTTGCTTGGTCTAGCTTTTCCTGACATGATCCTTACATCACATCAGTGCCCAGTGTCATCACAGACATTGGCTGCTGGAGGGCCCCAGTGGCAGTCCCAGTGAATGCTGCCTTTTCCTTGTGGCTCTTCGGATTCTTTTCCCCACTGTGCACATGGGTTCTCATCTCTGCCTGTGAGCTATGTAATTCCAAACCTATAGCTGTACTAATTCTTTCTGGTCTCCAGGTAAAGCAGCTCCATGGAGTGTCGGTGCCCTGCAAGATGTCATTCTGCTGTCGAGGGACCTAACTGTGAAAGAAGAGGTTTTCATCTCTGCAGCATTACAACCAAACCAAGCCTCACCTCCTCGAGGTGCTGTTTGTACAGCAGGCTGTGGATCTTCTGACTAAAATATCTCTATTTGGTTCCCTGGTTTCCCAACTGTTGTGTTGGAATGACCAGAGTTCCTCCTTGCGAACTCAGCTCTCTTGCATTAGGAGGGCTGTGGTGTCACCAAAGCATGACAAGATGCAGCCCTGTGTACTGATGTGCAGCTCCTTACAGTCTTTAGTTCTGCAGAAGGAAGAAGACGAGATTGAACTGAGCTGCCCCGAGGACTTATTTTCTAAAATCTAATTCAGTACTTCAGTCACTGTTAAACTTTGGTCATTGTTAAATAGATGGTGTGTTTAGAAAACAAAAGTAATTTTGGGCCTTACAGAGGTGGCTTAGGACTTTAGGTGGTGAAAAATGTATGCCATGCTGAAGTGCCACCCTATGTTTAGTGTAGGGTTTTGGGGAGAGGGGGTCAGAGGTTGGCTGATGTAGAAAATTTTCTTGACTTGCTACTGACTTTTTTTTTTTTTTTTAAACAATTGCACTAAGCTTTCATGATGACACTCATTGTCCCAAGGAGCTCTGATCAGACCAACTTCAATAAATGAGACCACAGGGAAATAGGAGGAATCAGACACACTCCAAACTGCAACAGTCTTGGATTAAAGAAGATATATTTTTGTAATTTTCTGCCCTTCCACCGGGATTAAAAACAGTGTTTTGTACTGTCCTGTGCTGACTGTAACTTGTCTATAATTCATCTATATTACCTTTTTTCTAAGCAAAGTAAGTTCTCATGTGGAATGATTGGATTGCAGAAAGAACACATCTTATTTTTCATGGAAGCTTCATGGAAGTGATCTTATTCTGTATTAAACTGGAAGTTTTCCTTTACTACCTGCTTGACAAATCTCATTTAACTCAAGGATGCATTTTTAACCACTGCTCCCTGCTGTACTTTGTGCTACAGAGGTCAGAGCTGTGGGATGACACTATGGGAATTAGATTGGTACATCTGGATGGATTGGGTTTAGGAGACCGCAGGCATGTAAGCTTTCCTGGCCAGCGGTAGAAAGGGCAAACCTAAGTGGGTTAGTTTCTTTACTTTGTGGTTTTCCTTTAAAGTAACCACAGATGCAGTTCAGACTTTGTTTACTGCACTCCTTAACACCTCTTACTTTGGTTTTTAAGCTGGCTGGAACCTTGCTTTTCTTGGAGAACACACCTCTTCCAGTTGTTTTAGGATTGCCCCACTGTTTGCTTGACCCTCTCCTAGCCTCATGCAGTTGCAATCCCTCAAGGAGACTGCAGAGATTCTGGCAAAGCACAGGCTTTGCAGCAGGCTGCCAGTTTGGGGAGTTTAATTTTTTCTTTTTTAAAGCTCTGCTGGGATTTGAGGCTTGCTGAGAACACTGAACTGCTTTGTCATGATACTGTGACCTGCGCCAGTTCTGTGTGGTTCCCCTGGGCCCTCCATCAGTAAAAGGAGGTGAAGGGGAATTTTTTCTTTTCCTTTCCAGCAGCCTTGTGCTTTCATCCCAGCAACTCTCATACCAGAGCTTGCTTTCCCTAGCTGTGACTCAGCAAGGGCTTTGCAGACAGCCAACTCAGCCTGGATGGAAAATCCCACGGCAGACTGTTCTGTTAATATTAGTCATCAAGGCAATATAAAACGCTCTGTTATTTTCATTCATGGAATGAGTTTGAGTCATTCCATGTCACTGTTACTAAGCAATATTTGACATGTCAGCTGAGAGGTGAAGATGGGTCGGGCAGGTTGTGTTCTGGCTGGTAGGAATCACAGGCACCTGTGGGTGAAAGGATGCTGCAGGTTGAGATAAGATCTGCAGCTTTTTCCCTGCCTCAGTAAAACAGGTTTCAGAGTTAGGCTGGATGCTTCAGGAGGAAATACTGTGTCTCTTCAGGACTGCAATACTTTGAAGACTGGGAATTGAACTTCTTGGGCAGACCAAGTCCTTTTGAAGTCAGAGAAGTGGCGATGAAGAGAGGAGAGAGGGAGGTTAAAAGCTTCTGTTGGCATTTGCGGAAGGAGGAGACAGGGTGAGGTGGCTGCCCTGTCTGTGCAAACACCATGGCAACACGTGCATGTCCTCTCTCCTGCCAGGCTCATTAATCTGAGCATCAGGCACTCTGGATGAGTGGAGGACAGGGAATGAAACCATCTCTGCACAAAAGAAAGGCAAGACCAAGTTATGTAGGAGAGAGATGAGAGGAAAATGTGCATGAAGGGCACTTCTCCCTTCCGAGGGTGAGTCAGTTCTTGAAATCAGCAGCTTTTCCAGAAACTTCAGGTCACTTGCTGAGTTAAGGCTGGCAAAGGCCATCCACTCCCCTTGGTTGTGGTTAAAAAAAAAAAAGCCATTTTCACAACGTGGCCGGATCTCAGTGGTGGGCAGGGACCAGATATTTAAGTTGTGGAAGACAGAGGTGCTCAACTGCTGGCTCCTCGAGGAGGTCCCAAACTGTGTGCCATAAGCTGAAAAGTGCTTATAGGGGAAGCAGCAGCTTATTGGTGGAAATAAAATGTCAACCTGACCAGTTGTTCACAGTCACGAGAACAGTCTGAATGCTTTGTTTGATACTCAGTTGCTGTTGCAAATGTGAGGCAATGTTTACCTCTACAAAAGTTGCTGTATGTGATTTAAAGTGTCTGGTTAAATATTCTATAGCTATATTTAGTTAAGATTTTAAGAGCACTTGACGTGACTCATCTAATAGTATATATATATGAATATTTTTTTAATAGTAGAAATCAGTTTAAAACATAGTTTTAATAATCTGAACTGTTTGGTTCAGGTAGTTCTAAGAGTTCATCAGAGAAGAAATAGCCATTAACCACTACATGAGTGTTTTACCTTAATGTTCTGTGTATCTTACACTCCAGATTTAATCTGATGGTGACTGTAACGTGTTTAGTATCTGCTGCTATTTTGTGTTGCATAGTCAAACTTGCTTTGTTCAAGAGCATTTTTAAAGGCACATTTTTTTTGTTACAGAAAATGAAAAGAGAAATGTTGTTACAGTTGTCTGCCCATAGCTCACTCACTGCTCACACAATCTACCAACTCCTAGCACAGGCAAACAGAGCAAGTGGACCAGAGGCTGTTCCCATTTGGGCATGCTGTGCTGTGGAGGGAAAACCCTGCACAGAGCTGCAGCTGCTTTACTGCAGCCACAGCCCTGTCACTGGAGAGGACATTTGAGAGGCCAGAAGACAGTGTGCCACACTTGCCTGCGGAATTAAGTACACAGATAGCTTTATATGTGGGGGTTTTTCCCCTTTTTGCCCTGGAAGTTGCAGAGATGATTGCAAACACTTGTTTAGCACACTGACTTTGTGCTATCCTAACACTTATCTCAAGCCCAGGCTGACTTGTAGAAGTCCACAGGCACTAATGAAGCTTGAACACACAAGCACTAATTAATTCAAATGCTTTGTTTGTAACTGTTCCCTCTAATTCCTTGTACATAATCTCTGCAGGGTGGTGGGTTATGGGTTTTGTTAAGGATTTTTCTTCTGTTAGGTGAGTTTCTGCTGCTGCAGTTTGTGTGTGAGGAGGTACCAGGACTACATGTTTTGTTTTGTGCAATTGCTTGAACTTTTGTTAAGAAAGAATTTGTCATTGTGACCAAAGCTTCTTTTTAAGGAAAAATTGTTGAGGTGAGTTTGAATGGACTTTTAACATTTCAGGAGAAACTGCCATCATTAAACATGTTCTTGAAATCCTCCTGTGTTATGTTTAAGGTGGGAATGGGAAAGGGGCTGTTGCTTGTTGGAGTTTGGTGGATGTGGGAGTGCCTGTGTGATCCCTCATTAGAGGCTGCAAATCCCTTTGTCCTGTGACTCTGAACCAGAGCCTGACAAGGTGGAAAACTGATTGTAGCAGCATGGGAGAGAAATACATTTCATCACACAAAATCCTCATCAGCCATCAAGAAGCTGAGCTTGCATTTGGGTTCAAAAGGTACCTCAGCCCTCAGACTGGAGATCTGTTGTCGCAGACTCCAGGCCCCATTGCGTGAGCCAAGCCATGTGCCCTCCCTGGGGTGGCCCAGCCACAGCACAGCTGCTCAGCAGACTTCCTTACACTTCGGGTTTGCTTGATCACATTCCCCATCTCTGAAGCAATTTTGCCTTGTGGCTTTCAGGGCATGGCAAGATGCTGAAGTGCTGGAGATAAGGATCAGGGCAGTCTGAGGCTATTTGTTCTGTACATTTTAGCAGTGCTGGAGACTGTTTTCCTCTTGCACTGTGGAGTGCAGATACTCCTGGCCCCTGGAGCAGCTACAGGACAGACTGATCCAGCACCCTGTGCATGGACTAACGCTGCCTCTCTCCTCTCCCACGTACCACTTGATTGTTGTGCCTTGATGTCTTCATCTCTTCAGTAATAGCCTAAGAGTAATTCAGTGCTGCAGACAAAAGCAGCTGCTCTCCAGCCACTGCCTTTTAAATTATGTCCTGCCAGTAAGTTAAAGCTCAGTCTAATTCAAAATACCAAACAAAATGCTGTTGAGCAGCAAAGCTGGTTTGTGTAGGAAGATGTTGAAGACTCTTGAAGGTGAGCCCTGACGTAGCACTGAGCTGTGGCTGAACAGGACAGGCTGCTCTTAGCACAGGCTGCAGGAGTGAGGACGCCACGTATGGAAAAGCAGCAGATGTAATTGCTGCTGTACTTACCTTTCTGATGAGGTCTCAAGTGGAAGATGAGCAAATGACCAAAAAATCTGGTGTGAATTATTAGCTAAGTAAGAGCTGAAAAGGCAGAGTTTGCTGAAGATGATTGCAGGCAGGGCTGTGGGCGGAAAGGGCAAGGCTCAGCTTAGCCCTTTCTAAATTTTGACATGTGGGAAGCCTGAAACTACAACAAAGATTTTCTCAGACAAGCCTTTAGAGATATATATATATATATATTAATGAATCCCATTAAAGGGTTATTTCTCCAATATCTAGAAGAGTTCTGCATGGGCCAGAGTACTACGCAGCCTCCCCTCTGCTGTGGGTGGCTGTTACCACCCTCGTACAAGCTGCTGCTCTTATTAGCAAGTCTGTGCACAAGTGTGAGGTTAACTGAACAGAGCTAATCCACATTTATAACCCTGGAAAAGGGAGGGGGTTGTCTTCCTTGTGTCTCAGTGTCAGTGATCTTTGGATGCCTCGGTACTGATAACTGCGAAATTGTCAGCGATGTGTGGCAAGTGCTATCAGAGACGTTAGCTTAACACCGAGATGATTGGAATTATGCCTGACAACGAGCTCTATTAAGAGTATGAAACAGGAATAGCTCTAATTGCTTGAGACCGAGTAGTCTGTAACTAGGCTGCACAAAACACATCATCGAAGATGGTTCATCTCCTTATCAGCTGGCAATTACCATTTTTGAAGAGGCCAGAAACTCTTCTAGCTCTGATTTCAAGCAGACATCCACATCCTCTGAACTCAGCCAGCTTAGCTCCCAATAGGCTCTCTTCTCCAGTGACCATTTGCCCATGGCATGTTAAATGAGCCAAAGAGAATGCAAAACAGTACTTGTAATCCATGGAAAACAGCTCTTCAGCTCAAGAAAGCAGCAGAGAAGGGTTGGCCATTGGTTTTTAAAAGTAAGAAACAAGGGCTTAAAAATTTGGATGTAATTCTTCCTGGCTTAGGAGGTATAAAGCTGGTTTCCAGGATTTTCTCTTCCCTCCTGCTGGTATCTCATAATTCATCTTGTTCACTTGCTTCCCTCCACGTTGGGGTCCAGCAGCACAGGGGAGCCCATCTCCCCCCAGCTCAAAGGGGAGAACCTGCCTGGAATGTGGGTGGATGAGGCAGGGGGAGGCAGGTCCTGAGGAGTTTGAGCAGCTGCTTCGAAGCTTCAACCAGCATGTTTAATCTCTGTTTTGGAAGAGACTGCAATCTTAATTGCCAGCCTACAAAGGCTGCCAGCCCTGGCTTGAGAACACGCTCCGAGCTGTTGCCTGTCACTGCCCACTCCATCCCTCCCAGTGATGGAGGGAACCCACTGATCTGCATGTGAAGCAGGGACTCAGATTCCCTGGCCAGGGTTTCAGTTCTGCAGTGTGCAGACTGGGGACAGTTGGTTTGAAAGATGAGGAGGGATAACGATTAGATGACCTACTGCACCACTTCAGCCAGCGTGATTTATTTTAAGGCTTTTCTATAAAGGGTAACACATATCATCTGCCTAAAGCTCCTCCTGACTCCTTTGGGCTTCTTACACTGGCTCTTTGTAGATAATTTAATTCAATGCACATGTTATTCTGACCTGGCAACAGTTTAGGAACAGGTCCTAAGGACCTGCTCAAGACCTTACCAATTCCAGAAGCCAAATGAGCCAGTTTGAACATCTTCTCTGACCTCTGCTGGGCATCACAGAGCATCCCTGGAGATTCCTCTGCCAAGTCTAAATGCCAGTGAAACAACTGTGGCACGATTCCCACTTACAGGTGGAAGAGAGACTTGCTCCAGGCTATAGGATCACAGAAGCCAAACTCTCTCCTCCAGACTTGCTGGCCCTGCTCACAGGGAATCCTCAGCTGTGAGTTCGAGATGCACATTTCATGCCAGGTAACAAGTCTGCTAAAGGGACACAAAGGGGCCTGGGGTTGATGGGGCTGGTCCTTGTCAGTTCTAGTGCCAGCCCAGAATAATCACTGCACTGCTGCTGAGCAAAAGTAAACTGCTTCAAATCACCATCAGTTTCTTGAAGCATCACTTCTAAATCCTTTACCTCCCCCTGCTCTTTCCCCCTCCATGAGTTTCCAGACTGCCTGTGCCATGATAGCCTTTAGCTATCACCTTTAGCTGAAGAGAAGCTCTTCTTTACAGACACATTTCTCTCCCTCTGCCCTCAATTCATAAAGGTTTAAGCTCAGGTCAAGAACATTTGACATATTCCCACTTCATTTGTGCCTGGCTGTCAGCAGAGTTGTCTCAGCAGCACCTTTTGGACAGTGGCTGAAATTACCCAGCTCTCTCCATCTCCTTATATAAAGACTCCTACAGCTCAGATCCCAGTGGCATCCAGTTGTCTCTCAGGTAAATAGAAAAGACCTGTCTGTTTAGGCAATTTCTCCTGGTTCCTTCAATCTATGAGAGAAGTTTTGGTTTGGGTCAGACAAGTTCCTCTTGCTGATGGCACAGCAATGCTGTCAAAGCAGTGAATGTGGTGGTCTCTGCCTTCTTCCCCTCCTGCCCCTTTGGCCATCCAGCTTCCTCTGATATTTTTGCCACCAGCTTCCCAGTTCCCTGACTCCTATCCCCAGCCACTGCGTGTTACCTGCAGTTACAGATTAGTAACACTCTTGTGGATAAAGCTATGGCAAAGGAGAAATAAGTCTGTTTATTTTGGACTAACAAGGCAAAACATTGCTGCAACAACCTACTGACAAGGATGAGTCTTGCTAGAAAAGCAGATGTTATCCAGAGCACTGCCAAGATCCTCAGGACGTGCCATTTCCCAGGTCTGACTCAAGAACAAACACACACCCCCATGGAACAAGATGGTCTTTAATGTCCCTTCCAACCCAACCCACTCTGTGATTCCATGATTCAAGGTTCCAGCCTGAGCTCCTGCAGTTAAGATTCGGGTCTATTTAAGCACTATTAGCATTCCTGAAGCTTGCTAAGCTTAAATAAAATGGATGGTTTGGATGCTTACAGACAGGGTGAGGTTCTTGCTGAAGAGCTTCTTTTTAATGAGCTGCTCAAATGAACGACTTACACTGTCCCTCTGCATATACATGATATTTTTAAAACCACATATTTGCAGCACGTTGCTTGCTGCTGTTCAAGGAAACAAATGATTTGCTTTTAACATAATCACTATCAGAAATAAGTTATTCAGCATTTACTGCTTGGAAGTTAAAAAGGGAATCTGAATTTCTTTTTAGTTCCTTCCTCCTTTTTATAATAGATATACAAGCTGCAGGGCACACTTTTATGCTCCTGTAGCCGAGATTTTGTAGAATTGACTAATAATCTATTTTGCATATTTATAAACACTTTATTATTTATTAATGGTGCATTTCAGGAGTAAATTTATAATCCTGCCATGTGATCTCAGCTTTTCAGAGAAAAATGGTTGCTCGTGTCAAAGAGCTGGAAATTAGAGCTGGCACGACAAAGAAATGAGTGAGAATATCTCATTAGTGTGAGAGCAAACAGGCAGGAGCCTTTGCGAGAATGAATACACACACGCAAGGTGCACGTACATAGATGTCAAATACAGAACACAGAGCTCAAGATGTATCAATTCCTGCTCTGTTTGCTCTAAACCCACGAGAACAGAGCGCAGCCCTGCAGCCATGGAACAGCACTGCTGCAGCCCACCCTGTGCTCGCTCTCCAGGCTGCCACTGCTGCCTTCAGCCACTCCACCTCCAGGTGTTTTAAGCTTCAGGTGTTTTGAAGAGAGTCCTAATGTCCTCCTTGGTGGATTCAAGCCTAAAGATCAGCTACAGGTGTCCAATCATCTCCCCACATCCCACCCTACTGGAAGTCACAGACCACTCGCCCATTTCCAGTATCAGAGGTGGATGTTTCAGGCATCCTCTCTCTACCCAAGAGCATTACCAAACCACTCAGAGACAGGTGCCAGGAGCAAACAAACACATGTACACAGATGGTTTTTGATACCACTGTCTTTTCACTTAAAGATAAAAACAAAACACCTGCTGTGTACTCAGAACAAATCTTCTGAGCTCCTTCCTCTACCTTACCTGTCTCTAGGAAGCCCCTGGAGATCCATCCTTATCAGGAGTGCTGAGCTCTGCTGTCTACACCAGCTTCTGGATAACAACCCATCTCCCAACTACCTTGTACCACTAGCAGTGATTGTTCCATGTGTGCCCTTTTTAATTTCCTGGTCTTGACCTTCCCTCCCTTCCATCTCATCAAGTGACTCAACACCTGCCAGGTGCCTTCCTTGCTAAAGCTGCTCCTCCCACCCTATGAGATCCAGGAGGAGGAGGATGCCTGATGAAGAAGGGACAAGACCACAGACCCCAAACAGAGCTTGTGTAAAGACATAACTGTGGGCTGAACGTTTCTGAGTTACTCAGATTCCCCAAATCACAGCCCTTTAAGTGCAAGGATGCTGAGGCTGCCCCGGTGCTTGCCCCATGGCTGTGCTTCCCCCAGGGCACTGGGGGAACATGCTGGTTTAGGATCCCATGTATCCAGAACTTCACAGTACAAACCCTCCAACAGCCTCAGTGGTGTTGCATGCATTTCCTACCCCTAGAAGATGCTTTCTCCTGGCTCCTTCCAGCCATTAAATGAATTGCACTTGCTTCTCCCATGCCAGAGCAGGGTTATTCAGCCATCTAACTGTGTGGCTGGGCTTGGCATCGCTGCCCACCACATGGATGTCTGGCTTTCCGTGAGGCTGGGTTTGCAGCTTGTGCCAACCTGAGCAGCCTGAGCCACAGGAAAGATGCTCCATCCCTTAACCAGGGCTTCCCAAGACAAGACAGGACACCACCACCCTACACAGAGGGCTTCAGGACCTAAAGCTCCCACAAACTTCAGGTCAGAAACCTGGGAACCACATCTGTCTCTTTTCGATCCAAAGCTGGCAATCAGGGAGTGTGTAGTGAGGTCTCTCTTGGTAAGGGAGAGGTGATTAATGAGTCTGGCTCATAAAAGCTTGGAAAAAGAACTGAAGAGACCTGCCAGGCTCTTCAGCAGCAGAACAGGCAGCTGGGCACGAGGTGGGTCTGCTCCCATCACGGGGAGCTGCTGTGCAATTTGCCCTGCACTGGAGGCATCAAGGCGCTGCTGCTGCTCCAGGGCAAAAGCCTCGGCAAGGTGACATTTTCTCTGCTCACTTTATTTTATTTTTCTGAAAGGAACTCGGAGCGTTTGGAGTTCTCTTTGATAGGAATTTCAGAGGAAGCAGAGCAAACTGGCTGTGCCTTGCCTTCTGACAGGGAGCGGGTGGGGAAGAACAGAAGTGGAGGAGAGAAGGTGAATGGAGCCGCAGTTTGGCGTCGTACCCGAGCATAGCAGCATGTCATTTGTGCCGTGTAATTGTTCCCTGCACCTCGAATAATGTGAAAGGCATTAGTAATAATAGCAGCTTCATTATGTTCCTGTTTTGATGTGCTGTCTAAAAAGCTGAAATCTGAGGAAGGACACGAGGAACCAGCATTTTAGGCTTCCTCTGGCATTTTGGTTTTGTGCAGAACCTGAAAATACTTCAGTAATGCCTATTAAGGGCTAATATAAATGTGTGCAAACAGAGGAAACCTGCATGCCAAGCACAAATGGGTGTTAGTGGTTGTGGTGCTGCAGTGCTGAGATTTTGCACCCCACATCTTTGACTGTCCAAAAGACCCCATGGTCTGCTGGGCCAGAATCATAGAATCATAGAATTTTAGGGGTTGGAATGGACCTTATAGGTCATCTAGTCCCAACCCCCTGCCATGGGCAGGGACACCTCCCCACTAGACCAGGTTGCTCAAGTCCTCATCCAACCTGGCTTTGAAAAGAGTCAGAGACCAAGAGCCCTTTTTAGGAGCTACCTTTATTTAGCACAGAGCAAAACACATCCTTTTGGCTTAGAAGCCTTGTTGGTGTGGAGGTAGGAGGTGCAGGGGACACAGCATTGCTTAAAGTGCTGGGGGAGGAATCTGTTCCTGCCACCACGACCCTTGTGGAGGGTCAGCCCAGACCTTGGTGACACATTTAACATGGCCAATACATAAAATCATCTGGCTCAATGGCTCCATCTCTCTCCCCATCACACCCCACTGGCTGGCTCTCATCACTGGGGTGTTGGGAAATGTGGTGTGGCACCTCTGAGCACCCAGGGGCTGTCACAGCTTGGTGTCATTCAGCCTGCATTAGGCTTCGGTGCAGCGCGTACTGACCACGAGTGAAGGAAGGAGGAAAGATTCTGGCCAAAAATACAGCTAGTTCAGCTGCAGCACTGCTGAGACAATGTAAAGGTGCACATGGACATGTTGGTTTGTTTGACTTTGCCCACCCTCAGTAAAAAGCCAGAAGGATGGATCCTGCTTCACTGCCACCAACACACATGGAGCTCCCCCACTGCTTGCAAGAATGTCAGTGCCTGGTGCATACAAGACAAACTGATTTTCTTTTCACTTCAGTGCACAGAAGGGAGACACACCAAAGAGAGGTTTCAGTGGCAGTGGGGATGGAGGATAGGGGTATGCACAGAAGATATTCAGGTGAGATGCTGCAGCTTGTCACAACTCAACCCCCTGTCCTGCCTGAGGCAGTTTGCAGCCTGCAATGTTCACATTGTCAGAGGGCATTTGCCATCACTGCTGCAATGAGTTTTCCTGACACTTGCTGAAGAGCACAGGCTCACTGAGAAGGAAGAACTCAGTGCAGCAGCAGCCTGGAGCAATGGGAGGTGAAAAAATCCTCCTGCACATAAGGCAAGAGGCCAAGCTGAGATATCACAGTTTGCTGAGACATGGTCTTTGCAATGGCCTACATTTGTGCATGATATATGGGACCCAAACATAAACAAGACATGATGGAAGAGACAGGGAAGGGAAGGGCAGGAGTGGTGTGTGGCTCCTGGGAAGGCTCTGTGAAGCTGTGCTGCTCAGAGCTGGACCCCTGGTGCTGAGATCAGTGCAGGCCCTAAAGGAAGCCAGAGTGCCTGACCTGTTTCCCATCAGCTGATAACAAGATGAAACCAGTGACAAATAAGGCTCTTCCTGGGAAGCCTCAGAAAGATGTTGGTGGTGAGAAAGAAGAGAGAAGAGGAGAGAAGAGGAGAGGAGAGGAGAGGAGAGGAGAGGAGAGAAGAGGAGAGAAGAGAAGAGAAGAGAAGAGAAGCATCAATGGTGATCTGTCCAATACACCTCAGTCTTGAAATAAATAGTTCAGTAGAGAACTGGGGCTATTTCTATTCTCCCAGCTCTGCAAGCCGTGCTGTGTCACTGATGCCAGGCTATCCAGGATTTGGAGACATTCTTTGGGTGAACATTGCTGTCCTTTCAGATGTTACTGTGTCACTCTAAGGCCACCAAGGACAGCTAGGTGTGTGTGGGGCTGCTGTGAGCTATTATGTGCCTTCCCAGGGGTATGTGAGCACCAAGAATGACATTTTTTATCATGCCTTGTTTCCACAGTGTACAAGGATGCTCCTTGTTCTCTTTTCCCCCTTTTCTCACCCCATTTCTTCTCCTTTAGACAATTTTGCCTCTTCTTTTGTGTCTAGCTTGTGGAAAGAGTTATTAATAATCGTCTAGGACCATTTTAAATTTCTTTGCAAACCTAGGGAATGTAACAGGCATGCGAGGGCTTTTCCTTTTTCCCTATGCACAAAATCCAGTCAGTATTACTTGTGTTTTCTCAAGGCTAAAGGTATTCTAGGTGTTGAGGTGACATGATGGATGGAGTGGAGAGGAGGTCTGAAAGGATCAGTGAAACAGGCACTTCTGTAAAAGATGGATGAAGCTTATGAAGAATTCCCTTATTCACAAAAAACACCTGACAGGTGGGATTTTTTTTAGTCACCCATGTGAAGAAAGAAAAAACATGGAGTGAAAAACCTGCCTCCAGTGAAGCCAACAACAGGAGTTGTGCCAAAGGCAGCCAAGGAAGGACATTGGGGGCACAAAGATTATCCTAGTGCTGGAGCAACTCTGCTACGAAGACAGGCTGAGAGAGCTGGGGTTGCTCAGCCTGGAGAAGAGAAGGCTCAAGAGAGATCTTATTGCTTCCTTAAAGTGCCTAAATGGGACTTATAAAAAAGTTTTTATGCAGGCAGATAGTGATAGGACAAGGGGGAATGGTTTTAAACTAAAAAAGGAGAGATTTAAATTGGATGTTAGGAAGAAATTCTTTACTGTGGGAGTGCTGAGGCACTGGCACAGGTTGCCCAGAGAAGTGGCTGCTCCATCCCTGGAGGTGTTCAAGGCCAGGTTGGATGGAGAATAGGTGTCCCTGCCCATGGCAGAGGAAGTTGGAACAAGATGAGCTTTAAGGTGCCTTCCAGCTCAAACTGTTCTGTGATCCTATGATTCCATGATCACTGCTGGAGCTGCCTGTCCATGCCTCTGCCAGGGGTGCCAAGCAGTGGGTGCACTTTCCTCTGCTCCTGCTAGCCCCATTCAACATACTACAAAGGCAACAGGAATGATAAAACTCCTTTTGTTGTCCATTCTTCTCCTATAAGGAAATATAGCTAGTCCTGAGTGACGAGATGCTTTTACATGGAGACCTGAGTTTGCTGTTGGCTCAGGAAGGGCATTTCTTCATCATGTGTGCAGGACATGGGTGGTCTGGGCAGCATCTGCTTGGACACTCAGGCAAAGCAGTGCACTCCTGTGTCTTCCAGATTCAACTTGAAGTCTGGAAACATCAACATTGGCAAAAGGAGCTTATTTGGAGCTATGAATGTAGGTCATGCTGAGGATCAGTAACCTGCATTTCCCAGGTTTGAAACTGCGCAAAAAGTAACAATCATTGAGCCCTATAACTGTCCTGCTGCTGTCCCTGTGATGGGGAAACCAACCTTAAGGTCCAGAACAGGAAAGAGATGGCCTGTGTTAAGGAACAATGAGGTACATTAGTCTGGCTTGGAAACACAGTTTGTAAGCCAGTATTGAGTTTATGCAGAAAGGGCTGTGAGCACCCCAGAGTGGCCATTGGGTGAGGAATCAAGGGTGTTAGTGGTAGATGTCCATCTCTACCTTTCAGCAACAAACAAGACTCACTACTATGGGACAAGTCTTGCCCTGGGCCAAGCAGGTTGTCTTTATCAGAACAAAAGATCCATGTTCTGCTGCTGCTCCTGCCCCTCCTCAGGCTCTCAAACACCTAAAAGCCATAACACCAGCTTGAAAAGATTTGAAAAGATCCCAAATGAGGCTTGTTTATTTATTCATTGGTACTTTATTCTCCTAATTAACTCAAGTATCTCAGTGGACAACTGTATACTTCTGTGCACACCCTGCCACCAGCAAGGTCTTCTGGTTTGGGGGTTGAAAGTGAAAAATGCCTCAGACTGAGAGGCTGGAACCGTAGCATAAAACACTCTTTGAAGGTATGTGAGGCTCAGAGGAGGATCATGATCTCCAGAGAGGTGCTCAGGTTGTCAGTGCATCACATGAGAGCCCCAGAGCTACCATGCCCACTCCAAACACATCCTCCTGGGGATGTGCTTGATGCTGGAGAGCTGGAGCAGGCTGGACCTCAGGCTGTGTGGAGGTCAGGAGTCACAGGTCAGGGCACAAACAGTTTCCTGGCAGGTCTGGGCAATTAGCTGCCCTTTTTGAGTTCCCAGCAGCATGTGTGCTGCTACCTCTGTGCAACCTGTGTAGTCTCATCAGACTTTTCAGCATTTGCAATTTCCAAAGCCTTAGCAGGGGATCAAGTGTTAGATCCCCTGTTCACCTGCCTTGACGTTAACTGAAGAATTATTAGTATAATAAACATTTGGCTTGTTTTTTAAGCCTTGGTGCAGAACATTTTGTAGAATTTGACTGCAAATCCGAACCCTGTGGCTTTTGTCAAAATACTAAATACTGAATTCTCTGCTTGCCTCCCTTCTGACATCATTAATGATAATAATCATCCCCCACAGCTGCTAATCCTCTTTGCAAAACGCTCTGCCGAGTGCCAGGCTGAGTCTCCTCTGCCCTGCGTATTCTGCAGTCATTTATATCAATTCAATACGACCATGGAAACAACCTGGTGGGACTTAAAAGTGATGTAAATGACCATGGAAGATGGAGACCAGCAGAGATGGGTACACACTGGTCATAGAATCATAGAATCATTAAGGTTGGTAAAGACCTTCAAGATCGTTGAGACCAACCTTTGACCAATTGCCACCTTGTCAACTAGACCAGAGCACTATGTGCCAGGTCCTGTTGTTTCTTGCACACTTCCAGGGATGGTGACTCCACTACCTTCCTGAGCAGTCTGTTCCAATGCCTGACCATCCTTTCAGTGAAGAAATTCTTCCTGATGTGCAACCTTCACCTCCCCATGCACAGCTTGAGGCTATGTCCTCTTGTCCTATCAACAAGAGGTCAGGGATGGCTGAACCAGTTAGAGAAGTTTGATGGGAGCAGAGTTGCTGCTGTCCTTTAGCATGGGCAAAGCACAGCTGTGTCTCATTGCTGTCACTCCTTGCTGTGAGGAAAATCATGCTAGAAGGCACTTGCCAAAGCAAGGATCTCTCTTGAATCCTGTCTGAAAGATTCAGACACCCTAACTTGCTTTTATTTTGAACACAGGAGGAATCTAGCCCAGTTGCTGTGTTAGAAACACACCCAAGCAAACAGAACCTGCGGGTGATTAGCCTGACCCCCTGCCTGAGAAACCGATTTATTTTTTACATCTATCTCCTCTTGATGTGCTAGTGTTAAGTCTCAGCTCATTTCATGTTCCTCTCTAAAATCACCTCTGAAGTGATGGGTCCCCTCAGAGTAACACTGAAGTGATGATTGCAGAATCTCTGGGACAGCCCTTGCCATGGGCTCACATTCATCAAGCACCAGTCATGGTGCAAATTCAGCCTCAGAAGACAATGGCAAGACCTCAAATACTCCCTTGTATAACGGTAACAGGGAGCTTTTATTTAATGTTCTCCAGCAATCTGTCTCTGAGAGCTTTAACAAGGTGGGCTACTGTTTCTTTCCTTTGGAAAATCAAGAGCTGCAGCAGAGATACTAAATTATGTCCTCAAGTTCACACATTTAAGGGCTGCCTAGTACCACCAGGAAAATAATTCCCATTAAATATACTTCTGATGAAATTTTCAATGCTGTGTGCTTGAATTTTTCCATGGGAACAACATGATTTTTGCAGATGTTCTTGACTGAGAAAAAACAAGCTGTGTCAAGATGATCCAGCCTGCAAATTTCAGGCATGTTTATCCAGCATGTGAGGTGTCTCATGGACCACACAGCCTTACAGAGGAGCAGGAGAGCACCAGGGTACATTAGATCCAAACTGGGATGCCAGAGGGGCATTTTTCTAACACAGGTGGATATTGGATGGGCTGGAAGAATTTTAGTCATTCCAAATCTCACCCATATATGGCATTTGTGTCACTATCTCTTCTGTCAAAACTGTGACTTTCATCTTCACTCCCCAAGTGCTGAGACACTGCAGTGGGAATGCTCTTTTTCTGCCTGATGGGTGGGAAAGGATTAAAGCTGCAGAGGGATGGAGCACAGGGATTTTCCTGCTCACAGGTCATCTACCTCCTGCAACAAGCCTGTGCTCCTAAAAAAACCCAAATTTGTGCCCTGCCTCAAAGTTTTGAACTGTCCACTCACTCAGCTTTATGATAACTATTGAGGTGTCCAAAGGGAAATAGCTTTTCCTTGGGGTCTGTAGAAGATTCCTAGCCTGGGTCCTCTGGCACAGCCTTTTCCCATTTTTCCCTCTTAGTTTATCACAGCCCTGAGACAGACCCACTGCAACACTCATTCTTTTTTTGTGTGTGAAATGCCTCATAGTCCTTTTACCAGCACATTGTAAAACCGTATCATAAATAATTAAAACTACAGCTGTCAAAATAAACAGCTGAAGTCCATTTTGGCAATGCTATGAAATATTATCCTGCCAGGCTGGGAGGGGGTGTTGGATTTTTATACACTGTCAGCCTGAGCCTGGCAGTGCCCTGTAATCAGCAATGAGTTTCTCAGTCATTAGTTCGAATTAGAGCAGCTCTGATGACAAGTCGATGGCAACTCCAATGGCTGAGGAAGGTGCAGACTGATCCTTCTCACAGGCACAGCAGAATGGTTGATTTTGTCCCAATTTCTGAACAGAGGAAGGGCACAAAGCAGTTGTGTAATGCTGTGTTCGGATGGGTTGGCAGCCAGGAGTTCTGGGGCCAGCAGTGAGCACGTGGCTTTGGTCAGAGAAGCAGAAATCTCAGCAAGAACCAGCAAACTCCTGTTGTCCAGGAACAACCTCCACGTGTCCTGCAGACCACAGTCCCTCAGTTCTTTCTTCACTTCGGATTCACCTCTTCTTCATCTCCTGCCTCAAAAATACAGTGAGGGAGACATTTTTCCTGCAAGTAAATACACATTGGGTTGGACAAATCCAGTGGTGTAACGTGTGCAGGCAAGGTTTGCAACGTGAGCATCCACCAAAGGGACTTAGAGAACATAGGGCTGGAGGGATTTGCAGTTTCCATTTGGGGCTTGCTTAAAACTTCTGGGAGGGGCTCTGGCTCTCAAGGTCTTTGCTCCCAGCAGTACAGCAGCAAGACCAAGCTCTTCAGACCTCTTGAACTTCTGGTTTCTCTCCCAGCCATCAGGCTTGCCCTGAGGAGGTTTTCCTACCTGGTTTCTAACAGTGAGGGTCCTGACCCAGGAGCTGCATCCATGGAAGAGATGAAAGTAAGATATGGGTGAGAGTGGGATGTGAGCTCTAGGTGAAAACTGAGCCTTTCAGGGATAGGGAAGAAGGGTACTGTGATCTTGCACATTTTCACAGGTCATGTGGTACATGGGGTTTTTGAAGTCACAGCTCATGAACCTGAGATTATTTGGGATGCTCAGCTTTCATTAATACAACAAAAGCTGTGAGTTTCTAGCCCTTGTAGTTACAGGGGAAAAGCTTTAAAAGAGACCCTGAGAACCAGAGAAACATAACAAAATTAAAAATAGATGGCACAGAGAAAGATTCCCACAGGTATTACTCCAAAAGAATGTGATTTGGGATGAAGATTGTCCTCTGGAGTTATCAGCTCCAGCAGTTGTACTTCCTTCTCAGGAGAGAGAAACACCCTGAAAGGGCAGGAGCCTTTGGTGGGTGTTTGCCCTGTCCTCCCACCCCTGCCCTGGGATGTGATGACCCAGTGAGGGTGGAGGTGAGTGTCCCCAAATCTACTGATCACCCAAGTCTGGCAGAGGTGTGCTGTCTTTACCATACCTCTCTGTCCAGCAGCTGCCACATGGAAAGGGTCTTTTGGTATAATAAAAGGAGCAGATCAGAGGTCCAGGAGCCAGGAAACCTGGGGTTTGTCTCTGGCCCTGCCACTACCTTGCTGCCTGGTCTGTGGTGGATCACTCAGACCAAGCCACCTCAACCCTGTAATGCCCAAAACATCATGTGCCAAAAGGTTTGTAGAAATACAGAGCATCTGCCTTCGCTGAACACCAAGCTGGATTTTGAAGTGCCTGGATTTAGCTCTGGAGATGATGGCAAACCCCTCCATGCCTGTGTTTTCCTTCTCTGTGGAGTGAGGATAATAGTATTGGCTCAGTGTCGCAAATCGCATTGAGCCTTTCGGCCGAGATGGGAGGGGATGTTTCTCGAAGGACCTCAGGCATTTCAAAGCCCAGTGAAAATCAGTTTGCAATTAGTCTTAGATGATTTTTGAAATTATTATTTCCCTGCTGGAGGGGGAGGTCTCATTTCTTGCACAGTTTTTTTTTTCAGTCTGGAGCAGGAGCATTTGCTTGCAAAGGTTTTCCCCAGCTCTGACCCAGTAGCTGAGCAAGCAGGTCCTGGAGACCTGGGCTGGACCAGCAGGTCCTGGAGACTTGGGCTGGACCTATATCTCATGGCTCCTGTGCCCTCATGGGAGTGACCTCTGGGCACTACTGATGCTGCTGCCTTCTCAGCCTGGAACATCCCAAATCACTGCTGCACTTGGATTTCTCTTCCTTCACAAATCTGGCTGAGCCCTTCAGGTGGCTTTTAAATGCCACCTCCCCTGGGACTTGTTAAAGTGCTTCATCAGTGCCCATCTTCCTCTGCAGGGATGACCTTTAACTCATCTCTGCTGTTGCTACCTGACTCGGATCACCTCGGAAGAAAGGTTGCCATGGCGATTTCATATTCAGCTCAGCCAAAAAAATCCAGCTTCTGTATCTTATTAAATGCTGCCTTTTGACGACCCTATGCTTGGAGAGCCAAGGCCAGGGATTGCCTGTGTTCACCAGTTTGGTCACCAGGAGTTTCCCTGCACAGCCAGTGTGGCTTTTCCTTACCCCTGTGCCAAGCCCAGTGAGTTGTTTTGGTTTGTATTTCCATGTTAGGGTATAAGCTGGGGGTTTGAAGCCATTAGTATTACTATGAAAACACTCCTCTGCAAAATGTCAATCTGCCTTTTCAAGGGGATTTTTCACTGCTCTAATCTAAACCGCACTGTCAATTGTCAGGAGCGGATGTTTAATGAGGATCAGTTGGAAGCCCTAATTGGATGGGTATTCAATGGGCTTCTTTTTCTTTTTTTTTTTTTGGTTGTTGTTTTATCCTTGGGACTCTGTTTTCACAGAGATCCTTGTTAAATTTTAGGAGCTAATCTCCGTTTAAACTATAAGCTCAGGGAACTGTGATCCTTGGGGGCTGCTGGGAGCCTTGGCTGTTGTGGACTTTCATTGAATTCATCAGGAAGGCAGACTGAAAACCCATCCAACCCTTTTGTTGGAGCAACAAGGACATTCTGGGGCATAGGTAGTTATTTTCTTGCATAAAGCTAAGTAGCACGCATGGAAAAAACAGTCTAAAGGCACCAAGGTCATGGACCAGATGGAGAAAGAGCCCAGAAGAGCTGGGGTGGTTGGCCCAGGGTTCTCTTCTCCAGTGAGAATGTGAATACACACAGGCATGAGGAAGCTCACAGACTTGTTTGAGTTTATCTTCAGATGGATTGGGCACTCCAGCACTAGGCAGCAAAGCGCTGATCCCTTCCAAGGCCATGAACAACCTCAAACTCCAAACCAGAGATGATGCCTGCACGCCCTGCAGCCACCTCTCCGGGCCTCGTTAACTCCCTTCCAGCCCCTGCCAGCATTCCCCTGCTGTCACCTCTGTCAGAGGCAACAGGTGCTGCACAAAATGATTTGAACGTGTCTGTCACCAAGCACAAAATGCATCCATGCTGTGTCATCTCGGAAATCACAGCTGAAACCCCTCTGAGCCATCCAAAGATCATCCCAGCCCAAATCCAACATCCTCCCCATCCCACCTCCTGGTGTGTGATCCCACTTCCCATCCTCTGGCTTGCACCACGTTTCTGGCAGCCAGATGTACCCACTGGGGAAACAGCTGCTCAGCAAATCCCCATGGAGTCATGGAAGACCCCTGCATGTTTTTGTCAGTGCAGCACGTGCTTCCTAACAGGAAAATCTTTTCCAAAGGGTTTATTTCTCCATGTGAACTCAGTGTCCTGAATGCCTTTACACAAAAAACTTCTCTTTGATTTTCTTTCCCCCCACTACAAAACAATTTGTAACAGATGATTGTTAAAACATCCTGGTTTCCTATAGTTGTGCTTTTATTGCCTTTTTAATTAAAACCTTGGGAAGGCCATAAAAGACACATCACAGATGCAAGTTTTTCCTTACCCTGTTTCACATGAAACACCCCTAAACAGCCGTGCACCCCTTCAGCACCCCTCTGCCTCCTTTGCCCTGCAGCACACTCAGGGCTCCACGTTTTTAACAGATCCTTTGGCTTGGAACTGGCTCCTATTCCAACACACATGTAACACCTTCTCTCCATCCCTAATTGCGTTTCATTTAACACATGCAATTACCAAAATGACTCTTTCCAAAAATAAACCACAGAACGTTCAGAGGTGCTTGGCTTCTCAGAGGGTTTTCAGCCAAGAAATTTGTGCCCTCCTGGTCTCTCCTGGGAACTCCAGGAGGTTGGCATGCTTGTAAATCTGTCCCTTCCATAAAATACCAGGAAAAGATGCTGTGAAGCCTGTACTTGAGGCAGGTGAGACGCACAGGTTACAAATCATAACGCCTGCCCAGTCATTTCTAGGCATTTGTTATGGTGTCTTAAGTCAGCAACCTCAGCAACTCCCCTGGTCTCCAGCCAGGAATAAAAGCACTGAAGGAAATCAGGCCGTGGTAATTTCCCCAAACCCCAGAGCTAACATGCATGGTAATTAATTATTTTAGTGGAGAGGGACTTTTTTTTTTTTCTGCTATGAGCTCTCCCAGAGGCTGCCACAATAGCCCATCTCCTTGGTGGTCATCCCATGGCTTTAATCATGTGTCTCACACAATTCTGCAGGAATATTCAGCAGAAATTTTTCCAGCATGATGCCTCAGCTGCTGAGGCCCATCCTTTGAAGCAGAGATGTGACCTTCTGAAGAGGTGCATGAAATTGTGGTGCTGATGGGCTTGGTGGAAGCTGCCTCTTGACTTCAGTGAGGTCAGGATGAGTCCCACCACACACTGGCTACTTGATGCAAGAAACAGCACACACAGCATGCTAAGAGCAGAAATCTTTCGGGTGTAATTATTTGTTTCAAAGAAAAGAAAACATCCAAGTCCAGGGCTTGTGATTAATAGAGACCTTGTAGGAGTGAAGTTCATATTCCCTAGAGTTGTTTTAGTTATAGAAGAACTTCAAGAGTTCTCTCTCCAGATTCCTTGAATTTGTCATTGAAGCATTCTTGAATTATGCCTGCAAACCTCTTTAAATCTGATCACAGATGGAGCATAAATGCCACGTTATTGAAGTTGAAGGACACAGCTTACTTTCTGGGGAATAATACACTGCAGGAAGCTGATACAGAATCACTGGGATGATTTTTGTTTTCTTTTCTTTTCACCATGTTTCCTTCAGAGCTTCCATCCACAACACAACACTCTCCCACCCCCGTAACTAATTCATTATTTTACAGCAAGTAAAATCAAACAGGAGACAAATGACTGTTGTTTAGTGCCATTAGTTTCAATGGCTTTACACAATATTTGAGTCATTGGCTTGCCTCTTGCTTTGGAGGAATCCCAAATCTGGATGAATCTGCGCACATTATAAACCATCCATGGGGCCAGGCCAGGCCTGCCTAACAGATGGAGGTCCATATGCTTTGGCTCTGCACCCATATGGAACACTAATATGCAGTCCAGGAATAGAGCATGCCACTTCTCCTCGTCTGTAGCAATCTCCAATCCAAAGTCATTTCCAGACACAAGTCGAGCTAAGCAAGCTCATCTGGAACCTGTGCAGCAAGACACTACAAGACTGATGGTCCAAGCATAATATTTTCCTTGCTCTGTGGTTCAATTGCAACATTTTCTAGAAAGCAGTGTGTCAGGCTTTCCAGAGTGCTGGTTAAAAAAAAAAGCCAACCCATTACACTGCCATAATGTGCTCTAACCTTTGCTGCCTGGGTCGTGCAAGAACACGGAGTGCTTCATCGACCCTCGCTGGAGGAGTTTCTCCAGGCAACCAAACCAGCAAATAGCTGAGGATATTTCACAATGCCTGGGAGGTTTTGTTTGCTGGAGGCACAGGATTAGTATCAGATGGCCTGCCACCATCTCAGCACAGGGGGACTTAACTTTTATTGCTGGCAGCACTCCTCCAGCAGCGCCGGGGGTTTGTTCTGGCCAGGCATTTAGAGCGGGGACAACACTCCCAGCTGCTTTGTGATGTTCAAGGACAGTGTTTTTCCTGGTGTCTAATCCGTGCTCAAACTCTGTGTTTTTCTCATGGATACAATGCAATAGATACAGCTCAATTCTGTTTTGAGCATGTGAGCAGTAAATCCAGTGCCTGTGCTGTGCAGTCTGCAAGGAGGTTGGTATCTCCTTTAATAGGATGGCACCTCCCTGGCCATTTCTGGCGTATGTCCTCCTTCTGCCCTGTGCCTTCTTTGCAGGGCAGGAGAAGGTTGAAAATTCCTATGCTAACCCAGAGAGAGATATTTCCATCCATGCTGTTACTTCATGGTTATTCTGGGCTCATGTACAAGGTTGTGAGGGTATCGCAGTGGGAAGGGTCAGTGGGTGCTGAACCTGATTCTTGTTGAGGCACTTGTAGATTTGCTTGGAGATGATGTTAAGCAGCCAAATGCACCTGCCTTCAGCTGGGCTGTGAAAGGAACTGGCATGTGATGGCTTTGCTGTGCATCAGGTCAGGTTTGATGAACAGGAGATCATAAAACAGGAGTTATACCCATCTGGAATAGAAACTTATTGCTGAGTGCCTTGATGTTGCTAATACTGGGAGAGAAGTCCATCCCCTTGGGAGGAGGATGATTTTTGTGGTTATCATTCAAGCCTCTGTTCAAAGTCTTTCTCAGTCATTCCTTTGCTACATGGGTGATGTAGGAGAAATAGGACATGGAGTCCATTCTTTGCTGGTGGTGGCTTCTCCAACCTGGAGTTTCAGCTGAGAGTGCTGTAGTATCCACAGTGAGGAGAAGACCCAATGTGCCCAAGCTTGGACACAAGACATCCCATGACAGTACTGGAGCCACAGCAGAGACTTGCCAGCTCGTGGGTGCTCATTTGTTTTCATAGGAAAAATAAGACTAAATAGAGGGCAAGAAAAGGAAAGCTAGAAAGTGTTTGGTGAGATTAAAAAGGGAACCCCAAAATGAAATTCTGCTGTCTGGTGCCAAGGGCAATAGAGCAACATTTAGAGATGAAAATAGGTGCTAATACACTCTTCATAAATGTGAGAAACCAAAAAAAGGAAAGCAACCAAGGCACCAAAAGAGGTTAAAAATGTGTGGTTTAACAAAGCATTACACTGGAGACCGCAGTTAGGTGCCTGGTTTTACCTCCAGAAGTTGAGGGGCACTCTAGAGCAAACTGCTTCCCTGCTGTCTCCTGTGAGTCTCTCAAAGCTTTAAGCTTTAATTTCCATAGTTTTAAGTCTTTCTAGCATGAAATTTGATTGTTTAAATTTTTAACAGGAGTGGTGGTCAAAACCAGTATCTATATATCATTATCTATAGATGGTGCAACCTTTTGGAGACTATTTTGTACAAAATTAAAGATGATTTTGTATTGGGATCAACTAAAACCCTTTATGTTATTAAAATGAGACTGACTGAGGTCCACAATGCTCAGTGTTATTCCCAAGAGGTATTCAAAATGCAGTGCAAAAATGGAAATAATTTTCATTACAACTTCAAAACAAAACGTTGTGTCTTTCAGATTTGCAAGATTGGTGTCTCAAAGAAAAAAATAATCCCTCAGGCAGCCTGAAAAAAAAGTGTTAAAAATGTAATTTGAATCATAGTGACTATTTGCACTTTGTTCACTGTTTATCTAGGCTGTGACTGAAGCAGAGGGCTGGTTATTGACCCTGCACAAAGCCCTGCCTGATGGAGTGTGCAGGGGAAGGTGACCATCCTTCCTCCAGCCCTCTTGTTCAGCAGCTGGGAGGGAAGTGATGCCTCTGCCAGCTCTGCCTGGACAAGGGGCTGGGGAGTGTGGGAAGCAGCTGGGATCCTGCACTGCAGTGAAGAGGAGCTGCTGCAATTCAAGTCACCCAAGTCAGCTTGAAATAAGGCAGTGCAGATAATAATTATAAAGGATCTTGGCAGCATGGAGCCTGTGGACTCTGCAGTTTGACCAGAGGGGCTGTGCTTCGTGCCAGCGCAAGACAGGCATGATCTCCCCCAGGAGAGCAACAGCCACATCACTGTATATATGTATATATATATATACACTCACACATTTTTATAAGAACAAAAGTGCTGTGCTATTGCATTCCTCCTCTGCAGCTCATGCACAGAGCAGTGAGTGAGTGTGGTGAGAGCTGAATTAAACTCCTTGTTTGAAGCAGGTCCTTGTTCAGCTGGGTCTGTAATGACAGGGATGCTTCTTGAGCTTCACTTATCAGGCACCAAAATCACTAGAGTAATCAAGGGGAGAGGAGGACAGGCATGAGCATGCACTTGTCATGAGCGCAGCGAGGTTTTGTGGCTGGGCTGGCTGTTAGCCTGGAGACACACAGCAGCATGTGGCAGATCCAAGGGCTGGGATGTAACCAAGCAAACCATGGTTAAAATGAAAAACGATTCAGACAGCTGGGCTTGAGGCTGTGGAGTGGCTGAGCAGGCAAGACCAGACCCTTATTTCCAAGTATTGTGAGGGGAAAATGCACCAGAGGCACAGGGCAAGGAGAACATGGGGTTTGGCCAGAAGCATCTGTTGGAGCATTGCTCCAAAAAGCCACACTGGGAAACAGCCTCAGACTCTCGACTTAGCCAGGTGGAGACACAAGTTTACCTCTGTTTTACAAGTTTAGGTTGCTTGTTACCATCCAAAAGCCTTCTGGCACAAATGTGCCTAACCCATGGGAGGGAGCTCCCCATCCCAGAGCCAACAGCACCACCAGTTTGGACTAGCCTTGCTGCTGGAGGGAACAGTGGGATGGAGAAGACCAAAGGGAGCCGCCACTGGCATATAGGGTAGTTAAGTACATTCATGGTGCAACATGTGCACCTGCATCCCTGCCTGAATACTCTCCTCTCTTTCACTCTTGATGACAGAAGAGCCTTAATTGGGCACAAAGAAATCCATCAAACAGCCCAGTGCAGCCAGCAGGTCCCCATAGCAGCTGCTGTGCTGCTCCATGGCTGGGGGCTGCCCCCGAATAGCCCAAATATCATCCACCTACCCCAGGCACTGCTGTAGGAGGTGAACCTGAATCTTCACTTCTGCTGCTCATGAACAGCACAAGGGCTTTACAGCTCGCAGGGGCTGAGGCTTGGTGGAGCCAAGTCCAAGCTATTTGCTGAAAACAGAGGTGATAAATTATGTTTCCAAGCTGAGGAGCTGCTCAGAGAACCAGACCGGAGGACTTAACACAGCCCACTAAAGCATGGGGAAATTTCTAGTTGTTTTTGTGCATATAAACACAGCAGGGACCAACCTGCATGGCAGTGAGGTAAAATGGGAGCTCAGCCAGTGATTTCAGTAGCTGCAGGGTCTTGCTCATGGTTTAATGCATTTTTACAACAGGGGTGAGCAGGACCCATTCTGGGAATAGAAACATCAGCAGCAATTTCATCCCTCTGAATCATTTGCTTATAACATGCCTGTGCTTTCATCCAGTGACTGATTCAAGGGCACCAGGAGAAAAACCCCTTCTCCCACCCCATTTCCACTCCCCAGCACACTCCTGTTGTGCTGCTGTGGATTCAGCTCAATAATCTCTGTAGCCACAGCGAGGACATTCTGGATGTCTCCCTGGCACAGCACTGACATCCACCCCAGAGGGGCAAAGAAGCCCAGCCTTCCCCTCTCCTTCACTGGCAAAGGAGGTTCCAGAGTCTCCCCATTAAATCCCATGGCATTTCATGGTCTTGCATCCCCTATTGACCTTCTAGCCAATGAAAATAAATACAAAATAAAAATAAAACCCCTGCACATTTATTTCATTTCCTCTATTTTTATTTAAAAAGAAGGTTTGCTAACAGCAATCAGTACCATGGTCCAGGCCCCTCAATACAGCAGTTGGCTTTAGCAGTCCCTGCAGCTCCATCCCTGCTCTGTCCCCCGTCCATGCCAGGGACAAACCAGGGAATTATCCAGCTTTAACAACCACTCCTGAATCACAGTAAACTCCTTGGGATTGCAGATTATTTCCACCTTACAGTTTTACTCTCTGTCTCCTTCTGTCTCAGCTTAAGCTGAGGTTCACAGCCAGGTTTAGTTTTATCATGCAACTAAACTCAAGCAAAAATAATACCAAAAAAAAGTGCCAGGTTTAAAAAGAAAAAGACATAAAAGAAATCATTTTCTGGTGCTGGAAAGAAACATCCCCTCAGTGGCAGATTAGCCCACATTTATCCACTATAATGTTGCTTATACCTTAATCTTAGGCATCTTCATCTGACACTAATTAGCAGGCTGGAGGCTCCTACGGGTACAGTAGCTTCTATGGACTAAAACATGAAAGTGAGCTCTTCCTTTTACCATTTGGAGCACTCAGCTTTTAAAGAGACAGTGTCAAGTATTTCAGCTCCAAACTGTACACTTTTTAACTTACAAAACACAGCAGTCAGAGGAGGCCCAAAGGTGGTGATACCCAGCCATGGCAGCATTGCAGCATGTGCCCGAGGTTTGTCTGTGCAATGCTATTTACTCTCTCACAAATTATACCTTGGCCCTCACTGAACCTCAGACTCACCTGCATTCTGGCACTGAGTGCTAATTAGGAGACAAATAGAATAGGCTACATTAAAAAGGCTCATCAGATCAATCTAGTTGCTTCCCTCAAAACCCCCCCAAAAATCAAGAGAAAAGCAAATGTGGTTATAAAAAATTCATTATGTTTCAGGTTCTCTCCAAAAAAAGAAAACGGGCTAAGATTATTTCTATGATCTTCATCACTAGGCAAGCATCCCATCAAGATCCATATGACATCCTACTTAACTGTTGAGAGTAAGAGCTAATTAGAGCTTGAAAGGACGAACAGAGCAGGACTTGAGGAATTCAGTGCCGTATGCTGGTTCTTTGAGGAGAAACTGAAAATAAATTATTAAGAATTGACGAAGTCCCTTGAAGTCCTGAAGTCTTTCTGCTTGGCTGGGTCTAGGCCTATCACCCATATTTCTGCAGTTATTTTTGGAGGGGGAGAGAAGGCAGGCTGCTTAGCAGGTAGCAGCTGGGAATTGAGAGCTGGATGTACTTATGGTTTTCATGAGCTCTGACAGATGTTGAATGTCTTTGTGGCACAGTAAGACACTTAATACTAATGGTGCCGGTTTGCTGCAGCAAACCTGCTTCCTGCCACATTCCAGCATCTCTGCTCCTTTCTACACTGCTCATTAGAAAAGGAAAAGAAATACATGTTCGGTATCCTCTTCGCTGGCTCAACACCGATGCTCTCACTCTCTGGAGGCCGCACATCTCTTCTCTGAGTGAATGTCACTGGGGTCAGCACTGCTCCCCACCACCTCCTGGAGACCAAACTGCAGCTCTGGAGGCTTCTCTCTCTCCTCTCCAAAGGCTGTGTTCAGCCTGGTGGGCCATGTTTGGATGGATCTGTGCATGACAGGCACTGGTCTCTGCTGGGTAGCAGACAGGTCCTGCTCAGCGCCGCGGGCAGTCCCTTGGCTTTGAGAGCCACCAACAAACCTTCCCTGCCCACCCCACTCCCTGCCCCTTCCCCTCCCCGCCACGAGCACGGGGCCAAGAACGCTCCTCACCGCAGAGTGCCAGCGCCGGCGTCCTTGGCCAAACAAACTAACTACCAACCTCGGACCAGTCACGACACACGGCTTACGTTTACCCATATCTAACATACCCTCAAAAACCAAGGCCACCTTCACACCTTTTGGACATAGGGCGAATGCCCTTCGAGCCCAGCAAGCCCTCAGCAAGGGGTCTTGCCCAGGCCAGTCATGCCAGATGCTCCTGCATCTCTCCTGCCCCTTCCTTGGTGAACACCAAACAGTTATAATACTCAGGTCAATATATATAGGTACCACGTATATATATTTGTGTCGCTGTTCTGCACGTTAACAAAGACAACCAACCCCACCAGGCACCACTTGTCCTTTCTGCCCCTTCCCCTTCCTCCTGTGGCTGTGCAGGAACGCAGCTGGGGACCACCCTACGTGGCCCCATCGCACTCCCCCACAGTCAGCTTCAAGGCTCCTTGCTGGTGCAGCGTCTTTAAGGCTTTGAACTCCAAGGGCATGGTGTGTGGGCTGGCCTGTGAGGTGTAGCCATACTTCAGGCTGTCATAGTAGTGGTACTTGACCGGGTTCTGGTTCTGGTCCAGAGGAAAGGGCCAGAAGCCATAGAGATAGATCTGGTTGCAGAAACGAGTGGCTAAGGTGTACATGAGGAGGCCAGTGGTGGGTCGCTTGATGTGCACCTTGTTGGTTAGCCAGTACCTGCAAAGGGAGAGTGAAGTCAGTTATTCACCCCATACACCAAGCTCATGTCTTGCACATTTCCTCCCTCCAGCCTCTGACTGAGATACATTGGGGATTCAAAGTGAGAGATTTCTGACTAGCAGAAGAGTTCTCCATGCCAAGAAAAAGCCTCTCTAGGGACTGCATCCTCCTGTTCTCTGTCTGCTGGTTACATCACTTGTTGCCATGGCACTGAAGCATCTCATGCCTTGGCAATCCTTCATGAAAAACAAATTGCTTGCAATAGTGGCCTTCAGTGCTTCAGTCTACAATTATCTTCCAATCAACCCAGGAGATCAATACCACAGACCAAACCATTCACATGTCAAGTAGACGCCAGCAACCCCTCGAAGCAGACACACTCACACACACTGCTGATTTTCACTGATGGATGAAGATTTTTACTCTGACAGTAAACACAACAGGGCTGTAAAAACGTTTGCCTTGGAACAAAGGGTCACCAGGCTGAAAGAGCTAAAACACACTGCTGCATTCCCATTACACCCAGCGACTGCTGCTGCGATCCTGGACCAAGATACATCCTCACACTCTGCTGCATCAGTCCATCAGACACACAGCGTGGCATATTGCAATATGTATTGTGCAATATGGAGGTCAGCTCTGCTCGCTGCTGGCAAACATGCTAGTTTTTATGAGGGATGGCAAAAAGAACAGGGGAAGGATGTAGTGATGCAGGAGCAGAAATGGTATCAGCGGTTGTATTTTGGGCTGCCGGTAAAAGTTATTGCAGTATCAACATCCTGTAAGGCAATATTTCCAGCACCCAGTATTTATTGCACAGGCAACTTATCTTGTTTGCTCAGCAGAAAAAAAAATACTGTCAGAGGAGCAAAATCAGAAAGCAAAAAGTTTAGGGGGGTTGAAGATGTCCCCACTGGGTGCACTGCCCCCTCCCCCAGTACATCTGACGCCGGTGCTGCCAGGTCTGCACCCCCGATGGTGCAGGCAGTGCATCCTGCCATGCTGCAGCCCATTCGAGCCCTTGGATTATTTTGAATAGGTATTTCAAAAGGTTTGAGCTCAGGTGAGTGACTGGCAGCACCTTGGAGAAAAGGCATGAGGAAGCAGAGCAGAGCAGAGCACAAGGCATTTCTGTGCTCTCACCCAGAGGTTTGGGATCCTGCACCACAGGAAACCTCTTGCTCCTCATTCACACTTTCTGACAGGCTCCAGAGGGTCTGGTGCTCAGACAGCAGGAACCCTTGGGAGAGCTGAGCCTTAATCCTGCAAATTAGCTTTTCACAAAAGCCATTAAAATTTAGCAACTAAGGCACAAAACGTGCTTGCTTGTTCTCAGCCAGATAAGAGAAAAATTGACTTTTCTGGGGAATCAAATTCAGGAAGCAGAGTGGCTGTCTTGGCATGGTACAGGAAGGGCACGGGAAGGTTTTTCAGGGTCCCACACCCAGGAGTGTCCAAGCATCTACAGCTTTAGCAAAGGATGAGTACAACAGTTTGGGAAGGAGGTCCCTGCCTGACTCATCTTGGCATCCAGCATGAAAAATGAGCAAGAAATGGGGGGAAAACCAGTATCTCAGCATCACAGCATCAGCATTTTCTGGGCTTGCCTGGCCATACAGGTTGCACTGTGAGGACACAGCACAGCTTGCTGTGGTGTCAAGACAATCTGCTCCCACAGGTAGCCATAAACCAGCCTCCTCGATGAGTTTATGGGTAAGCACATTAGACCCCCTGTGCGCAGAGGGAAATGGGAGATTATCACAACCATTTATCACTGTGAATTAGGGTATCCTCTTGCAGCAGGGAAACAACCTGGGAAGAACTGTCAAGCCATATTAACCAGCTAGCTTTGGGGGAAGACAACTGTCTGGGTTTGTCCTGCAACTGCTTTAGCCTTAAAACTCTCCTTTTAGCAATTTTCCAGCTGGAGCACACAGAAAGATACTGGTGACCTTATGCCTGCCCAAAATATTAACTTTCCTGTTTCGTTGAGAGGCTGCAAAAAGTCTATTAACGTACAAGGACCCTGACAGCACAGCAAAGTGACCCTTGCACACAGGCAGAGGACATTCTTGTGGCCACCAATGTTTCACACATATTAATGTGCCAAAAATGACCTGAGTCAAACACAGAAGCCTAAAGAGGCACATTGTTCTCTGTAACACAGCACACACAAAAACCTGACCAAGACCAACAAGTGTGCACAATCAGCAACCAAAAGCAACCCTACAAAACCAACCCAGTGTATCCTCCTCAGCACATGCAGCTAGTGAGCACTTAGTAATACTGGGGCAGGGAACAGTGACAACTCACTATTTCACTATAAAAACTAAAACCTGGCTCTTTTGTCTGTATTTCCTTCTACTGCAGACAGGGTGTTGCAAAAATGAGCATTCAAACGTCACTCCTACAGCACCAAAAATCCTCACCCCAGCTTTGGGAGAGGTGAGGGACTCCAGGCTGTCCCAGCCCACCCCCACGGATGACATACACAACACATAATGCCCAAACCATAACACAGGTCATGACCACAGCACCTGCAATTTGTTTTCTGATCACAGAAGGTGGGAAATCCTCTGGTGAGGTCTGGGAAATATTTTTTTAATGACTGACTTGTGGTGGGAGTGTGGGAGCAATGCAAGAATATCTCCCTCTTATCTTTCCCACCACTGTCCAAGTGAGACAGTGGCCACATTCCTGGTGCAGGAGAGAACAGCTGGGGATGGAAATAAAACCTAATTAATTCTGTAAATCCAAATGAGGTTGTCTGGGCGCACATGGGATGCTGTGTCAACAGCACACCTTTAATATGTGAGGTCCAGGATTTTAATTAGGAGGAAAGATAATCTTGAAGCAGGCAGTAATTATTTTTCAAATTGGCTACACCAATCACCATAACTATTAACTGCAACATTTTATGGAAAGAGACAGCAATTAAAAGAGAAGAGCAAAGAGCAGTCCTGAAACCCAATACCTCCATTCTCAGAGCCATTCTCACCGGGTGGACCTTCTTCAGAGGCTGGTGCTGTGTCTGTAAACAAACCCTCAGGGGTGGAAGCAGCTACAGAGATAGGCGAGTGCCTGAGTGGGATGCAGCTATGAACAGGAACTGTGATGCTGTCAGGGAAAAATTGCCCCAGACAGCTCTTGTTTCAGATCATGATAGTGACAGATGGAAAATGCCAACAGATCTTCAAGGCCATCTTTGTAAGGAGGCAGCCTAGACATAAGCCCTAGCACCTACTTGAACTAAGACTTGATGGAGGCCAAGGACAGAGGCTTTAGGAAGAGCAGCTCAGAGAGTCTTGTCCTAGCTGCTATGTGGTTCTGGTTGCTCCTCATCTCCTAATCATCAGTTAGAGATGATTTAGAAGTCTCCTAAGCAGAACTGCTGCTGGCTGCCTGACCAGTGGGGTATGCCTCCTCTAAGAGGGTCACTCTGCAGCCACATGGGAAGTGACTGCTGTATTTGGACCTTAAAGCCCAGTGGGAATCCTTCAGGAGACAAAATGCTCTGAAACTGTTCCTAGGAAGCCACAGCTGCCACTCAAGACAGGGAAGGTGGCAGTCTCCTCATTACACACCTAGAGCACACACCTCACCACAGCACTCATCCTTCCCCAGCATCACTGACTTTAGGGAGCAGAGCCTGGCCTTGATTTGGGCTGAAACGCTAGGTGCAAAACTCCTCCATGCAGGCAGCATTGGAGGACCACTAGTGAGGGCAGATCCTGGTCTGTGCTTACCTGTCATCTCCTGATATGCCTGAGAAAACCCTAAAATAACCTGTACCCTCCAGGTAAGGGTTAACTGACAGGATAAAGTGAACAGAAAATCCATTGCCCTAGTGAAATGAATAAAATACTCAGGTCAATGAGGAAATCAAATTTCAGCAGTATCGGCTGCATTATTTAGTGATACAGATCAGAATAGCTGAAATAATGCAATTTCAGACCCTTTTAAAACAGCTTATTCATAAAAGTGTGATCTAAACACAAGCTGTTGTGGAGGTGCTAGTCCTTGACTGGCAGAAGTGTATTATCAGTCTGCCACACACATCCTGGTCCCAGTAATACTCAGGAAAAACAGCCACAGATAATCAAAGCCTTGACTGCACTCCACACCCACATTGGTGCAGGTGAGGACAGGACCTGCTGGTGCTGGCAGATGCAGGGTGGATGGATGAGAAGTGCTGGAGCCCAGGGAGCAATTGCTATCCCCCATCCAGCTTCTCCCAGCCCTTTGCTGTCCGTGTATCAGTCACCAAAGTAGACAAGAGCCAGTGAAGAGGTCTGTGCTGGACAGGCAGGACTGGACACATCCCTGTGACTCCAAAAGGTTGATTTGGAGTCAAGAGTTGGGCTTTATGCCCAGGCTGGGCAAAGCCCAAGCACCAAACCCAGCCTCCTTTCCCAGCCTGGATCAGTACCGTGTGGCCTAGCTCTGGCTTTGCTGACTTGGCACAAGCAAATCAATGCTGAGTCATGGATAAATGATTCGCTTCTCTTCCAGGTCTTGAGCTCTGCAATGCCCTTTCAAACACATATGGTACTCAACATCCACAAGTTAAAGCACTTGCAAGCAGACAAAAGAGGTCGAAAGTACCTGGGAAGAGAATTACCTATTTATTTCCCCTTTCCTACCTAGGCACCATCCCTTCTTTTGACAAAGACTAAAACTTCTTCCCAAGTAACTGGAACAAGTTAACTGCCTTAAAGTCCCAGTGCAGACAGACCACAGCTCAGGTACAACATGCCTCAAGTGCAGAAGAGGCAAGAACAATTGCTCACACAAGGATTTATTTATGGGATATCCACTGATCTAACCCACATGTGGCTTTATGGGGTGTTCGTAGTCCCTCACATCCCATCCCAGTCACACACTTGTGAATGGCTGTTTTCTCCCTCTACACCCTTTGCTCATCTTCTTCCCTCGCCTGACAGCAGGACCACTGTCCTTAAACCATCTGTGGGACCAGAGAAGAAGGGCTTTAAAGTATGAGACCCCAGGGCATGTATTTCAGAGAAGCCCCTGTAAGCATGAAGTACAATAAGGGAGGAAGCATGAAGTGGCTGTTTTATCCACAAGAAAACCCACAAGTAGGTGACACTGATGGACACTGGGAACAGGGTGAGAAAAGCTGAGCCAGGAGGGCTGTGAAGAGGATCAACAGCTTAGGTCTGATGTGTTAGAGAAAATGAGAGGCCATGGAGGGATGCAAACGAATGCAATCAAAGCAACAGGTCAGGAGAATCATCTGCACATGTGTGCCCTGTGTAGCTATAAGTGAGACAAAGGATGTTGGAAAGGATGTGGCATAACCATGACACGAGGTGAGAAGCAACCAAGGGAGGGTTTCCACCATGGCTGACAGATGGGAAAGGCATTTTGTCCTGAAAACTCAGTGAAGGCTTAGACACTGTTTGGGTGTGAGGATCCAGGCAGATATTCAAGGTAAAGATGAATCCACCTTATGCCCTGCCAGGTTGTACTTCTGAGGACACGTGGCAGAGCAGCACTATGGACCCTGAGCAAGGCAATCACTGTCCTGAAGAGCACATGCAAACTGTCACAGCTATTTGGATGTTAAACCTAACGGGAGACCAAGCCAAGGAGCTGGAAGGGTTATTGATTTTTAATTTTTTTTTCTTTCAAGAAGCCCTTAACAAAACCTTATGGGATTAGAATTGGTTACTGCCAAGAGACCCTCATGATGGACACAGTGAGAAACGTTAGACCAGATTAGACAAGGCAAACTGAGACGTGTCCATGAATTCTCCGCAAGGAGTGACAGACAAACCTCCAGACACAATTATTTCCCCCTGCTTCCTGCATTTCATGTTATTTCTCTAACAAAAGCTGCTTGGCAATAGGGATTACAAGGCTTTTTGGAGACGCTAAGAGATGACTTATAAGGGGCTTGCTTGCTTGCCAGCCAAGGCGATGAGCACTGCGCTCGCCAGATGAATTGCTCAGGAGACATTTTATAGCATCACTGTGAAGTGAGGCACACACCCCTGAAATGCATGGCCCTGTCCCTACCAGCTGGCTCCCTGCCACTGCACAGCATCCCTCTTCAGCCTGAGGTGTGACTCGGCTTCCTTCTGAGCTCCTCCATAGAGATGCTGAAGGCTCACTCCCCTCCTGGAGTGCAGGTGGTGAGTTGAACCATGTAAGAAGAGTCTCTGTCCTATTGCACCAATTATCTGGAATCATCAACACAAAAAGCTATCAGCAAACATTTAAGGCACTCTCACAGCTAGAAAGGTGATGTCTCAAATGATGCTGTTAAGGACAACAAAACCAAATGCTTTTTACTTATCTCGGCAACGCACACACTACAAATGCCCCAAATGCACTGAAAATTATAGGAAAAACGCTCAATTGCCACCGAAATGCATTTTGGTTTGAGGGAAAGCAGAGGAGGACAATAAATATTGTGGTTCAAGGAGGAGTCAAGGACTCACAAATGTATTTCGCTGGTAGTGAAGGAAGAAAAGGCAAAGCTTTTGTAGCCAAATTGAAGTTGGCTGAGATGTCAGCCTTTATAGAAAGTGCTATTCCTTGAAAAAAACCCCAAACCATATAAAAGAGTGTCTTGGCTGAAAGACTTCCCCCATTTATTTGTGATTTCCAGTCAACTCAGGATAGATTATAAAGGGTAGCTTTATCCAGCAAAGGAGAAGATGGGACATCTCTGCAATCACTGCCCACTGCAGCACAGAGGGATGTGCTGAGGGGCTTTGTGGATTATTGATTCTCTGCTGCATGCCACATACCACATGCCACAGGATGTATTTGTTTCACAAATCTCAGTTCTGTCAAAGAAAAGTATAGTGCTATGAACCAGCACGTTGTGTGGAGAGAGCTGGAGAGACAGGGGAATTCGTTGGAGAGCACAGCCCTCATAAGCAAAAATATAGGATGATTATAGGAATTAGACAGTGTCACAGATGATTAAGTAAACTCCTAGCAATTCTGGTCAGTTTGACCTGAGGAAAAACTCCTTCCTCACCCCAAACCAGATTGTAACAATTACCTTGAGCAGATGGTCAAGACAACCCTATTGGTACCTGAGAGACTTCCTATATAGCACCAGGAGCAGCAGCCACCTCCCTCAGCTGTGGCCAGGTCATTCAATACTGCCTGAACCACTCTTAAATCCATCCAAGTCCAAACCTGAGGACACTGCACCAAGGAAAGGGTTAACACTGACTCCAGCCTTCCCCCAGAGCCGAACAGCCCTTCACCCCCCAGCCCTGAGTTCTCCCACTGTGGGGTCCTTGGCCAGGCCACAACACCCTGGGTAGGCATTGAAGTGCTCCCATCAGTTCTGGCTTTCTGAGTGGGCTGCAATTTTCATTATATTAATTACTAATCAGTAGGCATCCTTGTTTTCCTGCTG